>NC_142011.1:171272208-171422824 GCF_049901735.1 Notechis scutatus
AATAGGGTTTCAAATTGTTCTTTTACTTACTCTCAAGCTCATGAGAGGTCAGGTAAACTATTCAGACACAGAAACAGGTATCAGTAGAAGAACTTTGCACACAATTGTTTCAAAAATCATAAAACTGAAACTCTATGAACTAAAAACAGAGTGGTAAATGTTTTGCGGTGTGCCACCCAAGATAAGATCAACAACCATTTTGTGGCATGCCTTGAATTTTAAGGTTCATTTCCTAGCTCCATGCTGAAATAGAAATAGGGCACTTGATAAAGATTAATTTGACGTCAGATGGCACATTTGCTCTTTAGATTTCTGTATCCCTGCTTGGGGGTTTTGTGTGGGCCTGTAGCAAGTACAAAAAAGCTTCCAGTGAAACATAAACAGTGGCCCTCATCTTCCCACTTTACCGGGAACTAATTTCATTTCCTGCCTGTCTAGAGAGGTAATTTCAACAGGCATCTATGTTTTGTCTTCACAACTGATTTATTCATCAATCTCAATGTGATGTTTTTTTAAACTCTTAAATTACACCCAAATTCTAAAGCATCTATTTATTACACAAGGAAATTGAAAATCTGTCTGTGTGATATCACACAAAGATTCTCCCTTAAGGTTATAAGGACACTTGACAGATATTAATGATTTTTCTCCTTCTCCTAAACCACATTCAGAAAAACAATGCGTGGGGGAGTGAGTAGTGAAAGTGGCTAAAAGGAATGAAATACAACCAAATACTTACTGAATTTTAAAACTACAGACAAAACAAGCCAATATTTTCTTCAAAAGCTAGCGCATAATCATAGTGCTAAAGAAAAAAATGTTGTAAAAGGAGTAGAAATGAATATATTTGAAAGCCATGACCTTTCCCAAGGGAATTAAATACAACAGTCCCTGCCATAGTTGAGCTATACAAGAATAATATAATTCATCTGTGTGTGTTTGCCTATGTTTATGTTTGTGTAGGTATCTGTCTCACACAGATTACAGAGATGAGAAAAGTTTGTTTTTTCAATATGATGTTCTCCACTATGAACAGTGCTTTTCAATGTTTACATCTTATATCTTGTCAATTACATTAGCAAAGAAACAGGTTACATATGATGGTACAATTAACTATGTCCCAGTCAGTGGGAAATGATCATTCTCTTGGATATGTGGAGATATGTGGAGATGTGAAGCCACAACATTTTTTAGTCTGCATTGGTAAACATGACTAGGAATTATGGAACCCCTAGTCTAGTTGTTTGGAAGAGGCAGACTGTTTTAATTAGCTTTTTGTAATTACAAATATACACATGACATATTAGAATATATAAATGGTACAAATCCAATATTGAAAATAGGCAATTTGACTTAGGAACACAGGTAAGAAAACAAGCTGACTCCTAGCCAGAACATCAATATGTTCTGAAGAAAGCTATCCTAAAATATTTGTATACTGCTTAAAAAACAAAGTATGGGGGTTGGACTGCTAGAAGACCTCCAAGATCCCTTCCGAATATGTTATTCTGAGTGCAGTAAGTTAGCCTATTGAATATTGCAATGCAAGAAATCAAAATGAGGTAGTTTTTCAACCACAGTATATTTTTATTCTGTTTTAATGAAAATTGTATTTACATTTTATGGGAAAGTAGGAAAATCTATGTTACAAAAGGTCATTAGCAGTGCAAATAAAGACATCCATACATATGTGATCTATTTCCTAGAACTCATTATCAAATAGTTTTACTTGAAAATAAAATGTATAAGATATACTTAAATTTATGATAACCATAAAGAAAATGCATAGCTGTTTTTGCTTATGAATATTATAAGGAAATTTACTTAACTAGCTAGCCTGTTGTGACTTTTTTTGCTAATGAATTTAGAAGAAAATATGACCAATGAGAAACTTCAGGCAGAGGCAAACTCTCTAGGTGAAATGGATTCATTTTAACCATATGTAAGTTAAAGCATAGTGGGGAAAAATCTAAATGTTTGCGCTTATGACAAATAAATTGATGCCACTCCTATTATACTCTGTCAAATTAAATAATTTTATTTAATACTATACTCTTAATAAAGGTGTGTCAAACTCGTGGCCCAAAGGCTGCATGTATCATGTCCCACACACAATTTACTAAAGGGAGAAAAAGTCGTGATACATCATGTGATGCTGCCATGATGCTGTGAGTTTGACACCCCTGTTCTAATAGAACTAATAGTGCAACCCACCGTTCTTCATTACAATAAAGTAGTGAAAGCTCAGAATTTTCTATAATATTCCTACTTCTATCCTATTACCCACTTCTTAGCTTGGAGACATCACATGAGAATCGAATATAGTTGAGGTATATGTTCTAAAGCAGGAGGAAATGTGCTCTGCTTTAGATTCTGATTTAAATCAGAATGTCCAACTGAAATTTAGGTTCAGAAGTATCATAACAAGTGGGTTAAATTGAGATATAATCAGCAACAGAATTATGGTATGGCTATGCCAGTTTCCACACAATATATTAAAACTGGAATGTTTTATATGGTAAAGGACCTGAGGATCTAGTTATTCTTTCACTATGAGAAAAATGTTCTCCAAAGGATTATAACTTGCTGAGAATTGAGAATCATCACAATATGAACATTCCCAATAAATTCCCTTCACTAATATTTCTCAAATGATGTATGTTATAATGTTTTCTTGCAAACAAACCTATACGCTCCACAATTAGGGACATTGCTTGTGGAATAGTCCATACACCTAAAGTTATAGATCAGAACAATTCTTTTCCTACAGCTATATTTAATACTTTATTTCAGATGTCATTTAACAAAGATCAACAGGGAGTGCTCATGTGCCAAGTTTCCTAATTTAACTACATTCCGTATTTTTTGGACTGTAAGATGCACATTAGCTTTAGAAGAAAAAAACAAAACAAAAAAAATCTGCCTCTGCTGCCCATTCACCGCCACTGCCCATTTGCCATTGCTGCAGCCCATTCACCACAGCCCATTCACCCCCACAGCAGCCTGTTCGCCACCTGTTGATCATGGCCCATTCGCTGCAGCCTGTTTGCCATGGCCCATTTGCCACTGCTGACACCTGTTAACTATTGCCCATTTGCCACTGATCCCCATGATCCCTGCTGATCCCTGCCGCCTGATCAGCAACACACCAACCTCCCTTGCCCTCCGCAATATTCACTCTATAAGACGCACAGACATTTCCACCCACTTTTTTGGGGGGGAAGTACGTCTTATAGTCCAAAAATACGGTAAGCTGATTAAGTAAACAAAAGAAATTATTCATGACATATACTGGGAGGTAACAGTTTAAAATTCGGCAAGGACTTACTTGTTGCATTGTTGGTGAATGTATAGCAGACTGCACTTGCATCGGCAGCTGATTTCCAATGGATTGCTGCATTGTAAGTGTCTGATGTTGTTGTATACTAAGATGTGGATGAATTGGAGGACTCATCTGAAGGGCTGGTGGAGGAGTTACAGCCAGGTTGGCTATTGAAACAGTCACTGGCATTTGGTTGTTAGGCTTAGGTGCTATATTCCTTGGAATATTGGGATGTATGGCTGTTATATGAGGATTTATTCCTGTTTGTTGATGGTAATGGGAACCTAAGTACATTGCTGAATGAGGCTGTGTGGATGCATGGAATACTGGCTGCTTTGGACTCATCATCTGAGGTTGCTGAGAAACCTTAACATCCACGGGCTCATTGTAGCTCTGTTTAAAAAAGAAAAAAACCCCACCATCAATTATTAGAAGTCTGAGATGTGTAGTTGTCCTGAGAGACAAGACATCGATAATGTCAATATTAAAAAAGCTTGTATATTTTTTCCTCAGTTTCCTACATTGTTATTTTCTAATACCTGTATTATAAACTTGATGTGCTCACATAAAGGCAGTAAAGAGTACAGTATTAACTCCCAAGGGCTTGCCAGCAAATATGTATCTGAATAATTATTTATATCTTAAGGAGAAGTTAAAGGAATAACGATTGAAATATGCCAGGAAAAAAATGATAAAATCTTCTGCAAATGGTTCTATGTCAAAAGAAAGGTTGGAAGATTCCTATATGCCCTTATTCTATGACCTCAATGTCACATTTGCTCCATTTTCAAGTCAAAATAAGTTTAATGTTAGTCTAAGCTTTCTAGGGTTACTGGAGCCTGTGAGAGCCATTTGTATTCTTTCTGATATATGCACCATCACCACCAATCAGCATATATGCACATTACAGAAATTGCTTCATTATCTGTAATAATGTACAGTGAAAAAATGATAACTTCATTTCCCCCATCAAGCTTTAATAATGATAGCAACAAAAATGTATTTTCTCCAGTAAACTGCACAAAATTAAATGGAAATGATAAAGGGAATTCAATTTTCTGTGTAAAGGTAAGAGTATGTCTTTCATTTCTGTAAAGTGGTACATGTACATATTTATGCACACAGAAAAATGTATTTGAAAAGGCAAAAAATATGAAATGCTGCTTTTTAAAAACTTCAAAGGCAAAAGTTATACCAAAAAAAGTAGATGTCAATGGTGTTTCATCTTATACCAATAAAGATGGTTATAGAATTTAATTATTTATAAAGTTCATTTTGTAACAATTGTTCCACCGAAATATTCAATATAGAGAACTGAAAACCCATTGAATGTTTTAGAATCCTGCCTCTGTGATTCAGAGTCAAAGTACAACTGATCCAAGTTATACCCAAATAAAAAAAGGAAAAAAACAAAAATGTTACTTTAAGAAAGAGTGGATATTGAATGGAATCCCTGAATACTTCTGGCAATAATTTGAAAAGGGGGAGGGATGTCCTTGTGTGGGTGGGTGTATAATTTCCACACAGTTCATAATGTTTATAATTTCCCTAAGGGCAAGAATCCTAAGAATTTATGCTGAAGAGTGAAGACATAAGGGGTACAAGGAAAGCCACAAAACTATTACAAAGATAAACAAAAATCTGAAAACTATTATTTTTAGGATTTAGCAAAAAAAGTTTATGTATATTAATTCAAAAACTAATATATTTTAAACAACTGAGGAAGATTATTTTTCTGTGTGAATTTTAAAGATAATCTAATCTTTATAAATTGTATAAAATGTATGTGTTTCAGGGTATAAGAATTACATACAGTTAGAAGAATAAGCATAAAACCATGGCAGTCTGATCTTAGTTGGGTCTGATAATGTATAATAGGGCATTAACTAACCATCCTATGCAATCAGAACTCAATCAGCCATCTTGAATGCAATGTAAAAATCCTTGAACTAAACATGAATACAAAGCATTATCTTATGTATGATTTTCAGAAACTTGAGAGTAAGCATCCATCTTAAAATGAAGCTATTCTTCAGAGGCTGAAAGATTATAAATTATTTGTTACGACATATCAGAGGTACTGAAATGATCATAAACCAATAGTATAATGCCTGGTTTCCTTGTTGGAGGTCCCAAATTCAATTCCTGGCATTTGAAGAAAATTCTACTTGAAATTATCAGTCACTGTAAGAATTTTCTTATGAAGAGATAGGCAACAAAAAAATAGATAGATGATGGATGGATGGATGGATGGATGGATAGATAGATAGATAGATAGATAGATAGATGATAGATAGACAGACAGACAGACAGACAAAGGAAATTTCTATATTTTGCTCTACATTGAAGTGGATATGGTTTCCTGTCTTTAAAATTGTTTGGGATAGATTTTTATGTTGTATTCTGTTGGAACTGGAAACAAAGTATTTATGAAGTGACAAATCTAGCCAGCTCAACAGTAACAACAGCAAAGCCATGGTTAAGTAATGAAAAGTGCTTTTTTTTAGAAACAAAGTTTCAGCTCACCATATCTTAAAAATGCTGTATAATTTGTTAAACTTCATGCAAAACTAATAGAAGTTGCAACTTAGAACAATGGTAAAATTTCATTTTTTAAAATATTAAGTATTTTAAATAAGTTCATAATCTGAATAGCATTATATAGAATGTTTTGTGATCTGATATTTTATTTTTTCACTCCATATCAAGCAAGTGGACTACAAACCATGATTCTGTTGCTTTGCATGTACACTGAGAGCTTCTGCACCATTGACAAATTCCTTGTGTGTCTAATCACATTTGGCCAAAAAAATATTCAAGATTCAAATAAAGCATTCAGGATTAATTTCAGTAGCACTGTTCATTTACCAGTGGCAAATTTCAAAATGGCAAAAAGATCTGAGAATGTTCTGGCACATTTTCCAATATTATACCAACATATATTTCTAACATCATTTTAAAATGAACATGACCATTTTTAAAGTAATCCAAACAAAATAAAATATGCTAGACATGTTAGGAAAATATGTGAGAACAGTCAGCCAGTAAAGCTGCTGCTTAGCAGTTGTGACAATCACTAGACTGGAATCTGAAGTTCAACATTACACCACAACAGGTTGAAGAAGCCAACTTTGTAGTGACAATTCCCCCCCCCCCAGTCCTGCTCATGGTTTCAGCCTGCAAAATTCTATGACAACTGAAACCCATATTACCTTTGATACAAGGCTTGCTCTATATGCAGCTAACTGCTTCAGATATTCTTTCTTAGCAGCTTCAGTTTTCTTTTTATATATCTTAAAAAAAACCAAGAGGAAAAAGTCAGTAACAATGTTAAACTTGCTTTCAAATAAAATTCCATCCTCAAGAATACATTTATTAAAACAACAAGCTTGTGCTTTTAATTATGTGCTTCCTATACCCTTTTCTCACAAGGAATAATGACAAGAGTTAAAATGTAAAAGTATAGGTTATTTAGCTGCCAAAAGTCATGTGAAACATTAACCTGAGAACTAATCATTAAAAGAAAGAGGGGCTTCAAACAGTTACTTTGACCAAAACTATCATACTGCTACACACATTATTACATTACCCTCATTAACACCTCTTCCAGATATGTTGAATTACAACTCCAATAATTTTCAGTTACTATGAATGAAGCCTTTTTAGCAATTTATCTGTGATGATCATAACATAAAAATGTTCACTGGATAAAATCTCAATCAAATTAGGTTCATTTTGATAACAATTTATCATACACAACCCTGATTCAATGAAATTAAATCTGAACTGAGTTTGATATGATAAGACACAGGCTTAGGAACAAGGCTTAGCGTGTTTTGCTACCGGTCTCTGCTCACCAGGAAGTCCCAAATGATACCATACTGCCTGCTTTAAGGGACAATTTCACAATCAACTGAAATACTGGTTAGCAATACAATTTTCACCTGAGATGCTTGCCGACTCCAAAATAATGATGCATTTCTGACAGATAGTACATTGAAATAATAACAAAGCCATTACTGTAATGGCTATTCAACATCATGAATCTTGTCATAACAGTAATAATAGCAATAGTCATCAGCAACAAACTAAGAAGGAAATATGAATACATCATTCTGATAACATCAATTAACAAACATCTATATCATGTGTAAATGTCATGATCTAATATATAAGAAAATTCAGTAGGGAGATATTCTGTAGCACTGCATAAAATAACATTCACAAACACGAAGTCATCTTTGCTTCTTTATACCATAAATATAAGCCATGGATATAATTTTTTTTGTTTGTTTATCAAATTTATATGGATGCACATCTCACACAAAGTGACTTTGGGAAGTGTACAACAAAACATACCATTAAAACATATTACAAAAACAATTAAAATAATTAAATGGTAATTATGTCTGAATTGGTAGTTGATTAGGATATTGTTTAATGCATGATTCTTTTGTCTGGTATTGCTCTTGGTGTTAATTCCTGCTGACCTGAGTGTTGACTGCTGGTGATGTTCTGGTGTTTTTGTTTCGTTTTTAGCCTTTAATCCTAAACAGTGGCTGTTGCAGTCTTTACACTGTATATTGTAGATGACTGCTGTTTTTTTGGGGGGCATACTGGAACTTTTTAATTTATTTTACTATGTACCTGTTGTCTCCATGATATATACTCAGAAAAAGGATCTATTTTTGTAAGTTTGCAGTGATATATTTCAAACTTATGACCCATTATTTTAATACAAAGCACAGACATATACTTCCAAGTAATGCATTTCAAAACTATAAAATTATTTATGAAAAAGCACTGAATTGTTATGCGCTTTTTTATTCCATCAAAGTGATGGCTTTGACAGCATGCAAGTTTCTCTTATCTTTGCTGGAAAAATCCTAAGATTTCTTAAAAGGATTAAAGATTTTGCATCCCAGGAAAATGTAAGATCATAATTAAGAAATAGGCATCCTATGATTCAAGATTATAAATAGAAGAATAAGAATATGTTGATTTTAACTGTGTGCTGGCATGTGTATATTCTTTTTCAATTTTTTCAGATTGCAAACCTTTGCACATTTTGTTTCCATAAGCATTTATAATAACTAATCTTTCTGAGTTGATTGGCTGTAGTTATTGCTAACATGTATTGTTTGTTTCATGGAAATGAAACACCCATTACTTGACAGATTTTCCTCTCTGGCAGCTAAAATTAAATTTGCCTGACCTGAAGAAACAGGCAAGAATGTAAATTGCACTCTCTTTGAACACATCTGCATAATTTTGTTATTTCATATCAAAACAAATACTAAAAATATAAGAATAATAGATCACAGATTTATTTCTGACATTTCTCATTCCATGTGTCCAATTAATGGTAGTTCTATTGAACTTTATACATAGGTACTATTATGGCAGTTTATCATATAGATACCATTTCCTGTCTAATCACAGACTATTTAATACTTGATCCTCAAAGTTAAGGCTATGATAGAGAGTAATTAATAATATTTTATAGCTGAAATATAACAAAAAGATTCTAAGATGGAAAACACACTGTTAGAGTAATAAACATAGCTGAGCTACAAGACCCAGAAGTCAAATGTTCTATAAAAACCCACACCACTACAAATAGTGCCTTTATTAACAACTATTTATTAATATCATGGTGGAGCTTTGAAGTTAAATAAGGAAAATATATGAGGGGTCCATGGTGCTCTCTGAGCTAGGTTGTTTTCTTGCAGACGTTTCATTATCCAAACTAGGTAACATCATCAGTACAGTGATGATGTTACCTTAGCTTGGGTAATGTAATGTTTGCAAGAAAAGAATCCAGCTCAGAGAGCACCAAAGATCTGTCATGTCAACCCTGAGCTATAAATATTTTCCTTTATTAGGAAAATATGTGAATATCAATACAAATATACTGTAGGAGAAATTTATTGGACTTAATACCATTAATTAATATTCACAGATTACATGCAATAATTCTTCAGCCCCATCATGTACTATGATTTAAACATGTACAGTTGTGATTTAATTAAAAATCATAGTTGTGATTTAATTAAAGATCTAACGAGGGTTGGGATTCTATCAGTTCGCACCTATACTTTAATATTCTAAGCAGTTTGTAGAACCGGTTGTTAGAAGAAATTACTGGCCTAATCCTGTAACGAAGGCAAGAAGGAAACATTCTGGTGTTGCTTACAGAAACTGCCTCTCTGTTAACCCTTATTACATTCTTGGCAGGACTAGACTTCCTGTCTCAGGAACTTCTCTGGAGTTTTTTCCCCTCCTTTGCTGGTACTTTGCTTGTGTGGAGTGACCATTCAAAGTTACAATGGCACTGAAAAAAGTGATATGACCATTTTTCACACTTATGACTGTTGCTGCATCCCCACAGTCATGAGAGGCCCAGCGAGGAGATACGTGCCTCGATGTGAGTGATATTGAGTTGGCCACGCCTAGCCAATAACATGACCACCAAGCCATGTCCACCCAGTCACATGACCAAGCCACACCCACCAACTAAGCCACACTCACAGAACCGGTTGTTAAAAATTTGAATCCCACCCCTGGATCTAACTATCTTTAATTTAAACAATTTTAGCCATCTGGAGAGCTAAATTCTCTTTTATCAATTTATACTGGTAATGACATTTACTGCACTTATGACTCACCTGATCATTTGCCAGCATCTGGTACCTGCAATAGCAGATATTGATCAGAGGTGACTTAGACCTGGCCAATAACCTGAGCTATGTGTGACTTGGTTGGATATATATTATTTTTTTTTTTGTCAAGTTTCATAAAGTACAGTTGGCAAAAAAAAAGATAATAGGCAGGGCGGTAGGCTTGGGTACCCCCAGACCTCTTAGGAAAGGGGTGAGGTCAATAGTAGACAGTCTAAGGTTAAAGTTTTGGGGTTTGGGGAAGAGACTACAGAGTCGGGTAGAGTATTCCAGACATTGACCACTCTATTGCTGAAGTCAGTATTTCCTGCAATCAAGTTTGGTGCGGTTTACTTTGAGTTT
Source organism: Notechis scutatus (assembly GCF_049901735.1). Lineage (NCBI taxonomy): Eukaryota > Metazoa > Chordata > Lepidosauria > Squamata > Elapidae > Notechis > Notechis scutatus. Next base: position 171,282,553 of record NC_142011.1, read on the forward strand.
GTATCTGTTGTGTGTTCTTGTGTTGTTATGGTTAAAGCTGAAGTATTCATTGACAGGTAGGACATTGCAATGTATGATTTTATATACCATGCTTAAGTCGGACCGACGGCGGCGTAATTCGAGGTTTTCTAGTTTTAGAATTTCTGAGTCTGGTGGCATAAGGTATTCTACATAAACGGGTAGAAGAGTGGAGAACTCTTCTTGTGAAATACTTCTGGACTTTTCTCAATTTGTGTTGATATCACACATACGTGATAAGGTTCCAGACTGATGAACTGTATTCGAGTATTGGTCTAGCAAATGTTTTGTATGCTCTGGTTAGTAGTGAGATATTACCAGAGAAAGAAGCAACGAGGTTAGGTTATATATATATAACCTAATCTCGGCCCCACCCAAGATCTGGTACAAGCAATATTGATTGGAATGCAAGGCCATCTTCTCAGAATCAGATTTGCAAGTAGTTGAATCCAGATCATTATCCTTTGGTGCCACCAGCTTAAGCATGTTTATAAACTGTAGGCAGCTAGACACATGAAATGAATGGCTGCTGCGGCTTGGTGGTACATAAAATACTTACGAGACACTCTGCATTTCATTCACTTCTTTCTACAGATGCTAGATATTGCAACCTTCAATCACAGACTGTAGATGTATTTAAACTTTTAAAGAAAATTGCAGATGAGATACATTCTCACCTATAATTTTCAGGTAAAATAATAAACAATGATTAACTCTGAGAAGCCAATTATTTTCTATTATTGCTCTAAATAAAGTATTAGATGTAGCATCTAATTGTGTAGAATCTAGGCATTTCACTTCTCTATTGGTGTACTTTATTTGATGTATGTTGTTTTCCTATTTTCCCATATCATCATCGTGCACACTTCTAAGCCATCTTATATCACTGAATGGTATAATGCAAACCATTGGATAGTCTTTCAGATTCTAATATACTATCTTTACCTACTGGAAGGAGCTTCAATGTGTATAATGGTTGAACAGAACTAGTTGAATCTTATTCACGTATACTAAAATATGTAATAGATGAATGCATTACAATTGACAATGTAGATGGAATGCAGAGTCTCTCATAAGTATTTTATGTACCATCAAGCTGAATGTACAATTGTCTACAATTGATATTAAAAGTGAAAGGAAAATGATTTATGCTGTAAGCAGCACTAGTAAGTAAATGCAACATGAGCAACTATTTGTAGATTATTCAGGTAACTTTTGCTGCTTCTTTTTACTAGCTCGGTCTATAAACTACAAGTTGGGGAAGACAAATTCTAAATCTAGCAGCCAATTTTTCAGAAGGTTTTGACTAAAGATAATTAGTAGAGACTTCTTTCAAAGGTCTCGACCCTTGTGAGTTCTAGTCCTGCCTTAGCAATGGAAGTCAGCTGGGTAATTTTGGGCCGATCACTCTATCTCTCAGTCCAACCCACGTCACAGGGTTGTTGTTGTAGGGAAAATAGGAAGAGGAAGAAGTATTAAATATGTTTGCTGCCTTGAGTTATTTATAAACAATAATAAAGGTGGGATAAAAATCAAATAAAAAATCAAATCAGATTTAGATGTTTTGGAACTGCTTATGCTGCTTTATAAATAAGCACCCTTTCGTCATAGTAACTTATTTTGTGAAAGGCCTAATTCAGGCACTTAAGACTTCAAACTGGAGTCCAAATTGTCCTAATCTAAGAAAAAGATGACAAGATGTTCACCAAATGTGCACAACCTAATAAGTATTTATAATTTTTGTTACTGACTGGGTGAGATCGAAGTTACTTTTTATAGCAAGGCAGAAAAGAAATCAAACTATTGGAAAGTCAGCCCAACCATACATGGTGGTATTAAGACTTCCAATTATTTTGAAATGGCATACTCTCTTTCATTAACACAATGCTAGAGAATAAGTTGTGGATTACACTTAAAATTGGCTGAGTAATTTAAGTCAGCATTAGAAAGATAATTTTATTCTATTGTTGAATGAAATTCTAATGATCAAAAACTCTCTACATTCTTGACCATCAAAGTTAGAGAACAGCAAGTTGAATAACAGCCATGGCATAAAAGAAATGCAATCTTGTGTCAACGTGGTAGGAACAAACCATTTGAAATCAATTAACAATTACTATATTAATAGATATACTATATTACTAGATGTTGCTACCAAATTACCGGTGTATCATCATCAGTGGGTGATTCCTATGAAAGACAGAACAAGTTTGATAAAAACATCTGAAATAAATGTAGGATAATTTGTGCAAAACTGCAAATAATTCTTAATCTCTGGATTGCCTCCAAATCTGCAGTGGAAACTATATTTACTGTATTTTGTTTGCAAGGCGACAGACATATTTTATCAACAGCTTGGCTTACAGTCTATTAAGCACAGTTGTAGTCCAAAGAGTAGAAAGACACAAATGATCTGTTTAAAACACATAAAGACGACTGTTTACAAATGGAACCCAGCATTTTAAAAACACAACAAAAGTAATTTTACTATAAAATTATGCCAAGAAAAATGTGCTACTGGAAATGGATTTCTTTGAAGGGGAAGGCAGTTGCTGTATTTTCATCTTTCTCTGCAGCCCAGAGAAATTGACCATTCCTGAAGACTGCCAATACCTAGGAAATACTTTCTCAGATGTGCAATGACAAGAAGTTGCAATGTCCAGTTTTCTGTACAGAGTTTATCTTTCCTTTTGTTTTTTTATGTTTGTATTAGGAGGGTGAGACATATCCAGAGTATATGTTAGGAAGAAAAATGTGGAACACTTCTAAGTCAGATTATCATTCACAGATGGAAAAGGATTTGGATATCTACATATCAGAAGCAAAACAATGTGATCACCAACTTTTCTAGTCCCTCTTCCCTCTATTTGATGTTGGGGGCATGGCTTCCTTCTTTATTAGTGATATTGCTGCCAAATGCTCGTTAGTTTACAACAAACATAACCCATCATGACTTGATTATAAAAAAATGACTTGGCATGTATTATTGACTGTTACAGATGCAATGGTGATTGAGTTTGATCTTGTTATTTTATTTGGGGTTATAATCTGTTCACTTAATTTTTCTAAACAGCATTACTTCGAACTAAAGGATGAGTTGGTGGAGTTTTCAGAGTTGATAGAGCACCATCTCTCTTATTGGAAGACCTATAGTTGGCAATTGGTCAATGAGACACAGTAGGGATTCTAATGATAAAGGACCAACCCAGCTGCCCAAAAGAAATTGGCTGAGATAGTCTCTTAGTAATGTTTGAAGCTTAAGCTTCTGTCTGGATTTTGAAGAGCTCCAGAAACCAACCAGAAGATGTTCATAGGGCATATGATATAAATATTCTAGGGAGATTTTTGAATGTATGTTACTATAGAGAGTCATGTCCTCTGTGACAGTGAAAGCTGAAAAAATTACTTTGAAGCTTAAATTGCATCATCAAGTAGTCATCAAAAGCTTTTGTTACCAGTACTTACTGCCACCTACACTTACTATTCCAGTGTTATAATGTTTAAAAGTCTATTGAGATAAATTTGCAAGGCATTTCAAAATTAAAATAACTTTTGGGGTTTGTTTTGCTTGTTGAAATTCTATAATGCCTACTGGGAAGTCCAATGTACTGTCTATATATATGAAGTTATTTTCAAATTTTCAAACATGAGAATATGGACCTGATACTTGAAACTTCTTGGGTACATATATCCTCTTGACTAATATTTATACTGGGTTGTTTTAATTGAATGACTGACTGGATACACCGGTGTGTGTGTGTGTGAGAGAGAGAGAGAAATACTGTATGTATTATATACAGGAGAAACAATAGTAATGCATCTAGTAATAGTCATCAGAAATGTTGAGTCTATTGGTGTCAATATACTAATAACACTCAGCTATAAATCTAAATAAGAAAAGGCTGGATATCTTCTAAACAAGTATCCATATTAAGATATCTATGTATATATCATGATACAGAAGATAATGGGCCAAAAACTTAAATTGAAATCAAACAAAATCTTGTTTTATCTCATTTATCTCTTTAACATCTTCAACAAGAACAACAACAACAAAATTGAATTCAGACTGATCCTGATGTCACCTACATTCTATATCAGATTGTGCTTTTGTGGGAGGCAAGAGAGTAGAAGGAGATGGGTAGGAATTCATATTGGTAGATGGTTGGTGATTCCCAGTGAAGTTTTATCCAGAGCCTGTTGAAGGTCTGAGTGTAACAGAATGCAGGGTAGTTATTTTGATTTTCATAGGGATGAGATTGAGGGTGAAGATGCTTGGATGTGCTCTGTGGCCTGGTAGAGGGGGTATAGGAATTAGAAGTGGGACACACTGTATTCCAATGACTTTTCTCCTTTTCCTATAATCAGAGATAGCTGGTATTGGCAGGGAAGAATGAACTGAGTCAGAGATCCATAACTGTGGAATGATTTAAGATTCAATCCTGAAGATCATTCAGAAAGTTGCAGCAGGTCCAGAATGCAGCAGCATGTGCAATTACGAACATGCCATTATATAGCCATGTAACACCTCTGCTGTGTGGGTTTAAGATTTTCGTCCTATCCTAGTCTGACTGCTGCCATCCCATTCTGTTCCAAGGAAAATTAAAATAACAAAATATTTTTAAATTATAGAAAATACTGGATTCTCTCTCATACTTGATACTTACCTGCATGGAGTATTAATATTTTTAATCAGTTGAAAGATAATGAGGTGGAAACTGGGTTAAGAGAAGGAAGTAATGCTAGATTTATCTGAAAGGAAGTTAAGTCCCAAAAGACTTTGTAGAAAAACCTAATTTGTTTCTATGCTATTATTTTTAGTGCAGCTGAAATGATCCTTCCCCTCTAAATTATTTGCAAATATATTATTTGACAATTTGCATACTTATCTAATCAGTCATACTGAAATTCTGTTAGTACATTTGTAACATATAAAAACATTCATTTTTGTTGTGGCCTCGATTCCCGATCCTATGCTGTCAGAGGAAGAGGACCTGGAAGATGATGAGGAGGAACTGGGAATGCCTTCCTCCCCAGGACCTTCCTCCCTGGTAATGCCTCAGGTTCCATCAGACAACTGAGAGGAACAGCCTGAGATTAATCAGGAGGAAGGAATATCGGAGCAGCCCCTGACAGCAACGAGGAAGAGTGTTGGCTCGATCCTAAGCAGAGTCGTAGGGAGAAACGTGAGCAGCAACGTAGGAGGCGTGGGAGGGTCAGAGAGTGAGCTGAGTCATTGAGCCACACCCCACAGGGGATAAAAGTGGGTGTGTTTTCTCCTGAAACTTTGTACGGGACAAAGTTTAACCTTACTTCAGATTTTCTTTGTGGACTGCCTTGTGATTTTCTGTGAGTAAAATTTTATTTGCTATCAGTTCAGACTTGGCAGGCAGGACATGGTGGAATGCCAAGAATATTATCAGTTCCAAAGAATTAACTCTGTGAAGTCCGAGCCAGCTTGCCTGCCTGTGTTTGTGTGTGTGTGTACTCTTTCATCTTTTCGGAAAGAGGAAAGGTGAGACAGAACACATTTTTATGTGTTATATATAAATATTTAAGGGACGGGGTGTCTCAGTGGCTAAGATGCTGAGCTTGTTGATCAGAAAGGTTGGCAATTCGTTGGTTTGAATCTCTAGCACCGCATAATGGAGTGAGCTCCCGTTACTTGTCCCAGCTTCTGCCAACCTAGCAGTTTGAAAGCATGTAAAAATGCAAGTAGAAAAATAGGGACCACTTTGGTGGATAGGCAACAGCGTTCCATGCGCCTTCGGCATTTTGTCATGCCAGCCACATGACCATGGAAACGTCTTTGGACAGCACTGGCTCTTTGGCTTTGTAATGAAGATGAGCACCACCCCTAAAGCCGAAACGACTAGCATGTATGTGCAAGGGGAACCTTTACCTTTATATAAATATTTGATTTTTTTTTCTCCTGTATCACATAATGTCTAGTATCAATAACAAACCATCTGCAAAAAAATTACTAGATCGTTCATTTCAGATTCTTCATCTGAAACATAGGAGAAATAAAGTATAACTATAGAGATCTACTTATATCTTCGACATTATGTCAGACTTGACATTGCAGAAGATATACACAATATCTAAAACAACAATGCTATGTCATAAACAAAAACATGCACAATCAAATAACTAAAACTAGTAAAGAGAGGAGAAAAGTAACTAATCTTATCAAATAAAAGCTTCAATTCTGTAAATTTTCACATACACATATCAATGACATCAATTTAAACTCAAAATGTTGGACAAAAGCCTCTGGTTTCAAAATTTTCCTGAATTTAATACAGGGAGGACAGTAGTTTGATTTTGACCGGGAAGATTTTCTAGAAAAAGAGGCACAGCCTGGTAGCTTTGTTCTTGCTCATTTCTTGGAAGTAGGAAATTACTACCTGTTTCTCCAAAGATAACTGCTTAATCAGATGGTTCTAATTGGAGTTTGTTATTTTTATAATTGCTAAGGAGAACATGAGGCATGCTGATATTCTATGGGTCTACTGAAACTCTGACAGCTTTCTAAAATGACAAAACTGTCTTTTACTTGATAAATATCATATCTGACATATATTTGATCTCAATATAAAGATGTTATAAAGTAAATAAATATGGATTGTATGACATGGGTTATATGAACATATGACATATTTCTGTTTAGTAAATGCATTTATTTCCTATTTTTATATCTTTGTAAAACAAGGGGGAAAAAAAGAAAATAATTTTCTATGGCTACATGAAAGGAAAATGTGGTATATTTAACTTTATACTGGATATCATAAAAATATGTTCTTTGTGATTCACAAATCTTGGAGCAAGGCCCAACAAATTCACAGAAAATTGTTAACAGTTCAAAACATATTTAGTATTTTAAAGTATTATGAAGCTGTTGTTTGATAAAGAAAAAGGTATTACAAGTACAAACATTGGTTGTGTGCTCAAAAGATTTACATTTCCTAAAGCATAAGACATATTGTGAGTATCATCCACTGATACCGAATAAGCTGCAGCATTTATCTAGTGGGTTTATGAACACCAGTGAGGAGTAAATGATTTGATTTTGTGGGCTCAGAGGATTTGTCAGCTGCCTCAGAAGTATAATTCTAGCTCTTCATATCCCTGCTGCTTCTAATTTAGCAGGACAGGCTCATAATTGAAGCAAATTAACTATTTACACTTGCCACTTCTACCAGGCGAAAGAGGATGTATCAGCGGGAAAGACTGAGTGGGAAATTAAATCCTTCCCACTTGTGTCAGATCTGCCCTTATATAAACACATTAACAGTAATTTCATGAGGCGTCAAACATAGGAATAAATACTGAGGGATAAAATAATGAGGTGTTGCTATTGAGCTGAACTGTTGCAGCTAATATTCCTGAGAACAAATTATGCAGCCCTGAAAGAAAGCATATGGTACAGCATTCGAACCATTCTCTGGAGTGTCTTATCTGATGATAACAAATCTTTCCTGAGGTACATAACCCTGCCTTCCTGCTACCTTAACCAAGGACATGGATTAAATAAACATGCACATTCAAATTCACATGTACTGAGATCAGCTAGTTCTAGCTGTGACTCAGCCAAGATTGATGTTGTTACAGATGTGAACTTTGTGCAGCAAATTTTGTGTGGGCATGGAATTCCATTTTCAAGAAAACTACCTGATGTACTAACTCTGTGTGATATCAAAGTCATTCACAATAACATAAACAAGGACAATTTGTTTCTAAGTTGCTTTTTGCTATTATATCTGCACTGGGTCTTCAATTACGAACTTAAGTTTCATTTAATAAATTTACATCTGATTCTAATTTTTTTTTTTTTAAAAAAAGTTTACAGCTACAAAAAGTAGAAAGAATCCATCAAACCACCTTTCAAAATATAGAGTAATAGGGTATTTTTTTTAATTAAAGAAAGCTTTACCTTTAAATCAGGGATGGGATTCAAATTTTTTAACTGGTTCTGTCTGTGTGTCTTAATTTGTGGGTGTGGCTTGGTGGTCATGTGACTGGCTGGGCGTGGCTTGCTGGCTGGGTGTGGCTTGGTCACATGACCTACTGGGCATGGTTTGGCTGGTGGTCACATGACCAGCTGGTTGTGGCTTGGTCATGTGACTGGGTAGGTGTGGCCATGTGGCTGGCAAATCAAATTACAAGTGGTCCTTGCTTAATGGCCGGTTGCTTAGCAAGTGTTCTAATTTATGATTGACTTCCCCAGAGCTACTTGACCTGTTTTGGGAGTTTTGGCAGCCATGCAATCTCTCTCTCTCTTCCTTCTAGCCCTGCTGGAGCAGCAGATTGGGCTAGAAGATGACCTCCGAGATCCCTTGCAGGCCAGCCGTAAATTGCTGTGCTGTTTCAGAGTCTTCTGAAGCCAGGATTTCTGTCCTTCCTTTCTGTCCTTTTTTTTCTCTCTACCTCCCTCACTCCTTCCATGTATCTGTCCATATATCTCATTTCCTTCCTTCCTTCCTTCCTTCCTTCCTTCCTTCCTTCCTTCCTTCCTTCCTTTTCTTTCCTTGTTCTTCCTTCCATCCCCCCTTTTACTTTGTCTATCCATTTTCTTCCTTTCTCTCCCTTTTTTTTTTTTCCCTTTTCTTTCTTTTCTTTCTTGTCTCTTCCTTCTCTCTCCCTGTCTCTCTTTCTTTCTCTCTCCCTCCCTTTCCCATTCACTTTCTCCTCCCTCCCTCCCTCCCTCCCTCCCTCCCTCTTTCTTTCTCTCTTTCCCTCTTTCTTTTTTCTCTCTTTCTATCTCTCTTTCCTCTCTCTCTATCCCTTCCCTAATCTATCTAGCCTAGCCTAATCTATCAAAGGCCTGGGCTAATCTTACATGCCACCCGCTCTCTCTTCACCAGTCACACACGTCACCCTGTTTCCCCTTTCAGAGGCCCTGTGTTAGGAATGATAGTCACCTAACAGTTGGGTTGGCAATATATAAACCAGGATAGTCATTTAATACTGTTGTACCTTTAAGAGAATGTTGTAATTGTGATTGGCTGAGGTTCCCCCAATGGCCATAAGATGGAGCCAGAAACCTGGTTTGTTCTCTTTTGCATTTCCCTATTGCCTTTTGCCTGATTGTTGTTCTGCTGGAATTGCTATGAGTCTTGCAAACTGTTAGCAAACTCGGTATACTGAACTTTGTTTATGATACTGGACTTCGTTTTTGGATTATCCCTGGACTGATTGTATTGAATACTACCTGCTTTAACCATGTATGATTTGGACTGTTTGTTGGACTTTGTTTACCCGTTTACAGGAAGTAAAACCTACATTTTACTATTCAGTGTATCTGTATGCTGGTTGTGTGTTATTCCTCACCACTCTCACTACGTTTCCCTGAGTGTACTCATTCTCCTAAAGGGGAATACCTCAACACCTGGCCCTTAATCTCCCTGTTTTCTCCCCCACGACCACCTCTTTCATCGTCCCACGGCCGTGACTACCTTCCTCCCGTGGCTGGCTGCCAGCGAAGGCAAGCCAGGGCTGAGCCATTGTCACTGGGCTCCTCACCAGCCCACATCGCCCTTGTCAGAAATGCTTGCAGCTGCCATTTATTTTTTTCTATGTGGCTGGACTCCAGATGCACCGAAAAAAAGACACAGCAGCTGCAGGCTTTTTGCAGTGAAAATTACCGACCTCTGTTTTTGCTTGCTCCACTTCTCCAACATGCCACGGCAGCTGCGTTCTAGGCACCTGCCACACAGGTCCATCCCATTGAGCCCGCTGCACCGGTGGGACTTGGCCAAGCAAGTCTGAGTGGACCGATGCAGCAGTCAATGGGGTGAGCCAGCATGGCCAGCACCTAGAATGCGGCACCTAGAATTTTTGCTGCAAGAACCTCCAGATGCCAGGGGGATGGGGACGCCACAAAACTTGGCTGGGTGTCAGAAGGCAGCTCCTTTTTACAGTGTGAGAAGGCAGAAAGAGAGCAGTGGGGGTAGCAGCTGGAGCATGCCACTCGTTTTGTTTATTTCATCCCCAGGGAAAAGGCAGAAATTGAGCGGTGGGCTTGTGATTTCGAAGGGCCTGCAGCAGCCACTTCTTTGATGGTCAGAACCAAGCCGGGAGCAGCAGCTGGAGGATTCTCCAGCCAGCAAAGAGGTGGCAGTTGGAGTGGGGATGGGGACATCATGAGACTCGGCCAGGAGTCAGAAGACAGCTCCTGTGCCCTGCCTGTCACTTTTTGGTCCCTCCTTTTGCATCAAAGTACTTTAAAGGGACAGGCTGGGGCGGCTGCCTTCCGAGCAGCAGTGGAGCAAAGTGAAGGGAGGCAGAAAAGTTCACCCAAGTCTTCTCCTTCTCCTTGGGCATACACAGAGCTATGCACCTCTCAGTGCCACAGGGACTCGCCCATACGTTCTCTCCTTTCCCGGCCTCACGTGTGCACATGTGAGATCCCAGGACCTTCTGCTAGGAGACGGCACGTGGGCTATCAGCTCTGTTCCAGCTGGGAAAGAAGCAGCAGCTGGGATTCACCGCCCTGTTCTTTGCACCGGGGTACACCTCATTGCCTGCTGCGCCTGAGTGGAGATGCGAACTGGTGGGGAGTCCAGCAGTTCTTAGCCCTGGCTTGCCTTCTCTGGCAGACAAAAGGGCCCAAGCGGCATAGTATCATGCTCCCTGGTCGCCACCCCCCATCCCCACCAAGCAGCTGCAGAGAATCCAGGCGGGACCCAAGTGGTGACAGGTCAGCCCTGGCTCGTCTTCCTCTCAGCCACCAGCAAGGCAGGCAAGTGGGATGGGGGGAAAGCTTGCTAGGCAACGAGTGCAGCATGGAGCTGAGTTGCTGGTGGCTAAGCAAGACAGGCAAGTGGAAGGAAGCTTGCTTGCAGGCAAGTGCTAAGGGTGGTGGAGGCATGGCGGTGGCAGCCTAGGCCAGCCTGGGAGTCAGGACTCAGCCGGGACTTGTGGAGGCAGTGACGGCAAGGGTGAGGGCGGTGGTGGTACAGCGATATCTGGTCAGGCCAAGGAGTTAGGACTCAACTGGAGTTACTAGAGTGGCATGTAGGTGACTGGGGCTTGCAGAGCCTCACTCACCTTTGGAAGGCTGGCAGATTCTTCATCTGAAACATAGGAGAAATAAAGTATAACTATAGAGATCTACTTATATCTTCGACATTATGTCAGACTTGACATTGCAGAAGATATACACAATATCTAAAACAACAATGCTATGTCATAAACAAAACATGCACAATCAAATAACTAAAACTAGTAAGAGAGGCTGAAAAGTAACTAATCTTATCAAATAAAAGCTTCAATTCTGTAAATTTTCACATACACATATCAATGACATCAATTTAAACTCAAAATGTTGGACAAAAGCCTCTGGTTTCAAAATTTTCCTGAATTTAATACAGGGAGGACAGTAGTTTGATTTTGACCGGGAAGATTTTCTAGAAAAGAGGCACAGCCTGGTAGCTTTGTTCTTGCTCATTTCTTGGAAGTAGGAAATTACTACCTGTTTCTCCAAAGATAACTGCTTAATCAGATGGTTCTAATTGGAGTTTGTTATTTTTATAATTGCTAAGGAGAACATGAGGCATGCTGATATTCTATGGGTCTACTGAAACTCTGACAGCTTTCTAAAATGACAAAACTGTCTTTTACTTGATAAATATCATATCTGACATATATTTGATCTCAATATAAAGATGTTATAAAGTAAATAAATATGGATTGTATGACATGGGTTATATGAACATATGACATATTTCTGTTTAGTAAATGCATTTATTTCCTATTTTTATATCTTTGTAAAACAAGGGGGAAAAAAAAGAAAATAATTTTCTATGGCTACATGAAAGGAAAATGTGGTATATTTAACTTTATACTGGATATCATAAAAATATGTTCTTTGTGATTCACAAATCTTGGAGCAAGGCCCAACAAATTCACAGAAAATTGTTAACAGTTCAAAACATATTTAGTATTTTAAAGTATTATGAAGCTGTTGTTTGATAAAGAAAAAGGTATTACAAGTACAAACATTGGTTGTGTGCTCAAAAGATTTACATTTCCTAAAGCATAAGACATATTGTGAGTATCATCCACTGATACCGAATAAGCTGCAGCATTTATCTAGTGGGTTTATGAACACCAGTGAGGAGTAAATGATTTGATTTTGTGGGCTCAGAGGATTTGTCAGCTGCCTCAGAAGTATAATTCTAGCTCTTCATATCCCTGCTGCTTCTAATTTAGCAGGACAGGCTCATAATTGAAGCAAATTAACTATTTACACTTGCCACTTCTACCAGGCGAAAGAGGATGTATCAGCGGAAAGACTGAGTGGGAAATTAAATCCTTCCCACTTGTGTCAGATCTGCCCTTATATAAACACATTAACAGTAATTTCATGAGGCGTCAAACATAGGAATAAATACTGAGGGATAAAATAATGAGGTGTTGCTATTGAGCTGAACTGTTGCAGCTAATATTCCTGAGAACAAATTATGCAGCCCTGAAAGAAAGCATATGGTACAGCATTCGAACCATTCTCTGGAGTGTCTTATCTGATGATAACAAATCTTTCCTGAGGTACATAACCCTGCCTTCCTGCTACCTTAACCAAGGACATGGATTAAATAAACATGCACATTCAAATTCACATGTACTGAGATCAGCTAGTTCTAGCTGTGACTCAGCCAAGATTGATGTTGTTACAGATGTGAACTTTGTGCAGCAAATTTTGTGTGGGCATGGAATTCCATTTTCAAGAAAACTACCTGATGTACTAACTCTGTGTGATATCAAAGTCATTCACAATAACATAAACAAGGACAATTTGTTTCTAAGTTGCTTTTTGCTATTATATCTGCACTGGGTCTTCAATTACGAACTTAAGTTTCATTTAATAAATTTACATCTGATTCTAATTTATTTTTTTTTAAAAAGTTTACAGCTACAAAAGTAGAAAGAATCCATCAAACCACCTTTCAAAATATAGAGTAATAGGGTATTTTTTTTAATTAAAGAAAGCTTTACCTTTAAATCAGGGATGGGATTCAAATTTTTTAACTGGTTCTGTCTGTGTGTCTTAATTTGTGGGTGTGGCTTGGTGGTCATGTGACTGGCTGGGCGTGGCTTGCTGGCTGGGTGTGGCTTGGTCACATGACCTACTGGGCATGGTTTGGCTGGTGGTCACATGACCAGCTGGTTGTGGCTTGGTCATGTGACTGGGTGGGTGTGGCCATGTGGCTGGCAAATCAAATTACAAGTGGTCCTTGCTTAATGGCCGGTTGCTTAGCAAGTGTTCTAATTTATGATTGACTTCCCCAGAGCTACTTGACCTGTTTTGGGAGTTTTGGCAGCCATGCAATCTCTCTCTCTTCCTTCTAGCCCTGCTGGAGCAGCAGATTGGGCTAGAAGATGACCTCCGAGATCCCTTGCAGGCCAGCCGTAAATTGCTGTGCTGTTTCAGAGTCTTCTGAAGCCAGGATTTCTGTCCTTCCTTTCTGTCCTTTTTTTCTCTCTACCTCCCTCACTCCTTCCATGTATCTGTCCATATATCTCATTCCCTTCCTTCCTTCCTTCCTTCCTTCCTTCCTTCCTTCCTTCCTTCCTTTTTTCTTTCCTTTTTCTTCCTTCCATCCCCCCTTTTACTTTGTCTATCCATTTTCTTCCTTTCTCTCCCTTTTTTTCTTTCCCTTTTCTTTCTTTTCTTTCTTGTCTCTTCCTTCTCTCTCCCTGTCTCTCTTTCTTTCTCTCTCCCTCCCTTTCCCATTCACTTTCTCCTCCCTCCCTCCCTCCCTCCCTCCCTCCCTCTTTCTTTCTCTCTTTCCCTCTTTCTTTTTTCTCTCTTTCTATCTCTCTTTCCTCTCTCTCTATCCCTTCCCTAATCTATCTAGCCTAGCCTAATCTATCAAAGGCCTGGGCTAATCCTACATGCCACCCGGTCTCTCTTCACCAGTCACACACGTCACCCTGTTTCCCCTTTCAGAGGCCCTGTGTTAGGAATGATAGTCACCTAACAGTTGGGTTGGCAATATATAAGCCAGGATAGTCATTTAATACTGTTGTATCTTTAAGAGAATGTTGTAATTGTGATTGGCTGAGGTTCCCCAATGGCCATAAGATGGAGCCAGAAACCTGGTTTGTTCTCTTTTGCATTTCCCTATTGCCTTTTGCCTGATTGTTGTTCTGCTGGAATTGCTATGAGTCTTGCAAACTGTTAGCAAACTCCGTTTACTGAACTTTGTTTATGATACTGGACTTCGTTTTTGGATTATCCCTGGACTGATTGTATTGAATACTACCTGCTTTAACCATGTATGATTTGGACTGTTTGTTGGACTTTGTTTACCCGTTTACAGGAAGTAAAACCTACATTTTACTATTCAGTGTATCTGTATGCTGGTTGTGTGTTATTCCTCACCACTCTCACCACGTTTCCTGAGTGTACTCATTCTCCTAAAGGGGAATACCTCAACACCTGGCCCTTAATCTCCCTGTTTTCTCCCCCGACCACCTCTTTCATCGTCCCACGGCCGTGACTACCTTCCTCCCGTGGCTGGCTGCCAGCGAAGGCAAGCCAGGGCTGAGCCATTGTCACTGGGCTCCTCACCAGCCCACATCGCCCTTGTCAGAAATGCTTGCAGCTGCCACTTATTTTTTCTATGTGGCTGGACTCCAGATGCACCGAAAAAAAGACACAGCAGCTTTCAGGCTTTTGCAGTGAAAATTACCGACCTCTGTTTTTGCTTGCTCCACTTCTCCAACATGCCACGGCAGCTGCGTTCTAGGCACCTGCCACACAGGTCCATCCCATTGAGCCCGCTGCACTGGTGGGACTTGGCCAAGCAAGTCTGAGTGGACCGATGCAGCAGTCAATGGGGTGAGCCAGCATGGCCAGCACCTAGAATGCGGCACCTAGAATTTTTGCTGCAAGAACCTCCAGATGCCAGGGGGATGGGGACGCCACAAAACTTGGCTGGGTGTCAGAAGGCAGCTCCTTTTTACAGTGTGAGAAGGCAGAAAGAGAGCAGTGGGGGTAGCAGCTGGAGCATGCCACTCGTTTTGTTTATTTCATCCCCAGGAAAAGGCAGAAATTGAGCGGTGGGCTTGTGATTTTGAAGGGCCTGCAGCAGCCACTTCTTTGATGGTCAGAACCAAGCCGGGAGCAGCAGCTGGAGGATTCTCCAGCCAGCAAAGAGGTGGCAGTTGGAGTGGGGATGGGGACATCATGAGACTCGGCCAGGAGTCAGAAGACAGCTCCTGTGCCCTGCCTGTCACTTTTTGGTCCCTCCTTTTGCATCAAAGTACTTTAAAGGGACAGGCTGGGGCGGCTGCCTTCCGAGCAGCAGTGGAGAGAAGTGAAGGGAGGCAGAAAAGTTCACCCAAGTCTTCTCCTTCTTCTTGGGCATACACAGAGCTATGCATCTCACAGTACAACAGGGACTCGCCCATACGTTGTCTCCTTTCCCGGCCTCACGTGTGCACATGTGAGATCCCAGGACCTTCTGCTAGGAGACGGCACGTGGGCTATCAGCTCTGTTCCAGCTGGGAAAGAAGCAGCAGCTGGGATTCACCGCCCTGTTCTTTGCACCGGGTACACCTCATTGCCTGCTGCGCCTGAGTGGAGATGCGAACTGGTGGGGAGTCCAGCAGTTCTTAGCCCTGGCTTGCCTTCTCTGGCAGACAAAAGGGCCCAAGCGGCATAGTATCATGCTCCTGGTCGCCACCCCCCATCCCCACCAAGCAGCTGCAGAGAATCCAGGCGGGACCCAAGTGGTGACAGGTCAGCCCTGGCTTGTCTTCCTCTCAGCCACCAGCAAGGCAGGCAAGTGGGATGGGGGAAAAGCTTGCTAGGCAACGAGTGCAGCATGGAGCCATGGTGCTGGTGGCTAAGCAAGAGAGGCAAGTGGAAGGAAGGTTGCTTGCAGGAAAGTGCTAAGGGTGGCAGCGGCATGGCGGCAGCAGCCTAGGCCAGCCTGGGAGTCAGGACTCAGCTGGGGCTTGTGGAGGCAGTGACGGCAAGGATGAGGGCGGTGGTGGTATTGCGATGGTGGTCTAGGCCAGCCCAGGAGTTAGGACTCAACTGGAGTTGGCGGCAGCAGTGGCATGTAGGTGACTGGGGCTTGCAGAGCCTCACTCACCTTGAAAGATCAGATGGTGGAAGGCTGGCTGGCGGCTGCTGCTGCTGGAAGTGATGGCAGCGGGCGGGAAAATGTGGGAAGTGATGCAGCGCACCTGCGCTATAAGGAGTGGCTGGGCAGCGCGGGCATGGGGGAGAATGCCAACAGTGATTGTCGCGCATGCGCAATAAGGACTGACTGGGCAGGGAAATGAGGAGCAGGCGGAAAAGGGCAGGGCTAGCCAGGGGACCGTTTTACCAGTTTCCAAAGGACCAGGAATCGTAACAACCGGGCTTCCAGTTTGAGCTTCGGCGACAGACCGAAATCTACGATCGTGCGCAGTTTCGATTTGTGCTCGCCGCTGGAGCACCCCGAGCTGGCTGGTTTCGGGCTAAGCCACCCCATAGAGGTGGTGAAGGGGGGGAGACTGCCAGCAGGGTCCAGGAGAGTTGCATCTCTTCTCCCCAGCTGGCCATTACTCCCTTTCCCGAAGGCGGTTGCAGCAGTGGTCAGAAATGGCCACCTCAAAGAAGAACTCGACCAGAAAAGAATATGCAGGAGGAAGATAAGAAGAGAAAGTTTTGGCTGACCGGGTCAAACTGAAAAGCAACAATACAAGGTACCCTGGAATTTGAATTATAAAGAACATTGTTCCCAAAGAAGACTTCGAAGTGGCGAATGAGAGAGGGAAGGGAAAGGATTTGGTGTTTTTTTTCTTCCCTATATTGACAACTAAGAGATTTAAGCAAGAAACAGGCAAAAAACCATTTTGATATTAACAGGTATTTAAGCTGAAAATAAAATGTCAAAGGGATAATAAAGATTTCTGGATTCTCAAAAACTTTTAAAAGAAGGAAAAAACAAAACAAAAGGGTGGGATCTGGAAAAATGGAGACCACCTGGAAGTGAAAGGAATTAACAGTGAAACTTTAACAAGATTCCTAAAAGATACATTTTAACTGAAACTTTGCAACAAGATAAGAGAACCCAGGAAGAGAAAGTGGAAAAAAGAAGCAAGAAGTAACAGCTTTGGATTATTTGGATTACTTGGTGATTTTTGGATTTTGGGCTATTGGATCTAAAGGACTAAAATTAATCGGATGGTTGTTTAAATTTTTTTAAAATGGTATCACTCTTGGAAGAATTGAGAATGGAACTTAAAAAACAGAAAGAAGATGCACAAGAAGGAAGAGGTTCTTTTGGCTTCATATTTCAAATTTTAGAAATGGAGATCCTGAACTATGAAAAACAAGAAATGCCTGTAGAACAAGAAGGGCAGGATAAAAAAGAAGCCATCTTCAATGGCCAAGTATTTCTATGTGGGGAAAAGAAAGAGAGTGGAAAATTTAAGATCTGAAAAAACAACCCCCAAAAAGAATAGTTTGAAAAGTAATTACAACATTAGGAAGAAACAGAATTTAATTTGGAAAGTCAGAATTGGCATAATAAAGGAAAAAAGAGAGGAAAAGGCTGAGTATTTTTTATATAGACTGAAACAAACTTTTAACATACTAGAATATAAAATGTTTACGTTTTACAGAAATAATCCTATATGTAAGCATAAATAATATATTTAGCTCATCATCTCACTTTAAGCAATAAAAACTACTGTGCGTGGATACGTGTGTGATGTATATACTGATTTTATACACACACACACACACACAAAATCAGTAGAAGAAACAAATTCCTCGATACATCCTTTTGCAACTTTGCTAAATCAATCTAAGTATTCTTAATTTACTAGCAAATAATAATAATGGCTAAACAGAATAATTTATCTGGCAGATCCTCAAGGTTGCTTGGTTTAAATTAATGGAGAATTGATCATTGTTTGAATTTTGCTTTAAGGTTTGAATCATATAAAAAGATGTAGCAAATGTTTATGTTGGCTTTATTGCACGTTCTTTAATGCATTACACATTGGTTTCTCTATAGTTTAGAACAGAAACTGTCAAACTGTAGTGATTAACATAGATTTCCTTTAATAATCGGCATAGTAGTGAAATAAACACAGCTGGAAAATGAGAAACCCTTGGATGTTTTCATCAATTAGCATAAACATATCTGGCAAACACTTGAAAGAACTGTCTGCAATGATTTGTGCGTAAATTCTAAAAAACAAGAGGCAAATTAATTCATATTTAGAATGGGTATCAGGACACTGCATATATCCCTGATGGGTGAAGTGAAGGTAGCAACAGTAAAAAGTAGAGATCCTAGCTTACACAGAATGCAATGAGATGCTTAGGGTAAAACTGGACTTTGGTTGCATTTATACTATGTTGGCCAAAATAAGCCCCCAATTGATCAGTACTTTCTTTATTCTGCAATGTAATGTAATACATTACTATTGTAATATTAATAAGTAATAACCTAGTTTATAGTTTCTCCTACTAAAAAGCATTCTATAGAAGACTTCATCGCTGAAAACCATGCATTCTAATAGAATTAATGAGCTCCACAAAATAAGGAATTTTTTATAGTGTGTAAGCAGAAAGAAAAAAGGCACAAAGACCAAAGGAGAGCAAAGAGTATCTGACATAAAAAGTGATTTTTTTAAAAAAAAAAGAATCATCATCAGTTTTGAAAGAAATAAAAAATGATTTGAGAAAAGTGTAAAGAAGATAAAGCAAGATGCTTTCAGCAGTGAGAATAAAAATAAAAGCAATGAAATGCAAAGAGACTGAAGTAAATGAATACTGGAAGGAGTGTTCTAAGGCAGGGGACGCCAACCTTTTGGACCTCAGGAACCACCAAACTCATAATTTTAGATCCCAGGGATCACTAACCGGTTCTGTAGGCGTGGCCTAATTTGTGGGTGTGGCTTGGTCATGTGACTGGCTGGGCATGGCTTGTATGTAAATATTATATTTATATAAATATTGAATTTTTTCTAAAAAAGAGCAACTTTTACCCAAAATCAGGCCAAGCAGGCAGATTGAGTTGCTCACAGAATAACAGATTCATTCAGAGATCTATCTATCTGCCATTGGCTAGCTCAGTCTGTCACATAAAATTTGCTTGCAAGGAAACTCATAAAATTTGCTAGCAAGCAAACTCACAAAATTACCTCACAACACACCATGCATGTAAATATTGATATTTTTTTTTATAAAAAGAGCAACTTTTACCCAAAATCAGGCAAAGCAGGCAGATTGACTTGCTTACAGAATCATTCAGTCTATCTGCCATCAGCTAGCTCAGTCTCTCAAATTTGCTTGCTGTGAGTCTGCACTGGATTTGCTTGCAAGCAAACCTTCAGTCCTAAGGGAGGTTTGGCTGTGCTGAGCCAAAGATCTAAAGACTAGCTAGAAAGCAAGAAATCCAACCATTTCCTGCTTCCTAGCTAAGCTAAATCTCGGCACAGCAGAACAGATGATGGTAGGAAAAAGGAAAAATAACAATTTAGCAGGCAAGTTTACTGGGTAAGGAGTGAGTGGGCGGAGGGTTCCCATGGGCCATGTGGGCGGTGCAGCCTTGTGTTTCTGTGCAGCCTGGATTAATTGCTTTATAGGGGTGCTCTGGGGGTGAGATTTCTCTGCGGCCCTCCAAAATTTTCTCATGGCCCACCGGTTGGCAACCACTGTTCTAAGGCATGCAACATGCTGATAGAAAAGCAGTACAGCAATTGCAAAGAATTAATTGATAATGGCTGTGTTTAAGAGTATGCTACTGCCCACTTTGTTACATGAGAATGAGGACTGGATAAATAAAAAGAAATGTAATAGTAGAATTCCATGGGAATAAGGTACCTAAAGTATGCATGAGGGGAAAAATATGATCAAGAATTAATGGGTGCTGAGTGAATGTAGAACTGTGGTGGCACAGTTGTCAGAATACAGTATTGCAGGCTGACTCTGCTCACTGCTAGAAGTTTGATCCTGAGTGGCTCAAGGTTGGCTTAGTCTTCCATCCTTTCGAGGTCAACAAAAAAACAAGAAAGATGCTAATTCTTTATTATTTGATATGTAAATTATATTTAGAAGAAGCAATAATTTTACAGGAGTTAAACTGAATCCTATTATATTTTCACTAT
This sequence comes from Notechis scutatus, assembly GCF_049901735.1. Taxonomy (NCBI): domain Eukaryota; kingdom Metazoa; phylum Chordata; class Lepidosauria; order Squamata; family Elapidae; genus Notechis; species Notechis scutatus. The sequence continues at coordinate 171,302,698 of NC_142011.1, forward strand.
TTTGACCATGTTACTAATGAAGAATGTGCTGTAAAAGAGTTTCTCCTCCAAATTACATAACATTGTCACATGCAGGAGACTCCAACTTGTAGGTCTTGTACTCCGCATGGAGAATAATCAAATTCCCAAGATAGCAATGACTTCCCAATGCCAAATGACCAAGAGGATGCCCTTGAAATACATGGCTAAGAATGTTCATAGATGACTTTAAGACTTTAAACACCACATGGGAAGATGCTGATCTACATGCCCAAAGTTGAAAATACTAGATATCCCTTGCTGCACATGAGGATCTAATGATAAAGCTAAAATGCTAAACTGAATCCAGAATGTTTTCTGAAAGCTTTTCTAGGAAAACCCTATTTTCCTTTCAATTAGCTAACAATGCAACTTCCTCAAACAATGACAGTTTCAAGCCTGTAATTGAAAAAATGCTGTCAGAGGCATTTGCCTAACAATATTTGTGATAAATTTGTCCACATGCTGGTGCCATTTGGTTAATTCATTCTTATTATAGCAATGAAGTGCAGATCACTCACATGGCTCTTTAATTGTTCTGTAGATGTAATTAATTTTCATTGCATTAACACCATTCATTTTATTGATATTTTTCTTTTTTTAACACTCATTTTTTGGTTTTACAAAACGTATCTATTTCAAAACAGAATTGTCCTAATTTTTTAAAAACCCAAACAATGACAAAAACTCAGTTATCTGATAAAACTGTTTTCTTAACCTAACAATCAAGTAGGTGAAAAATTATAATGTGATTTGTTCACGTTCAGGGCTAAATTATTGTATTATTAAGCAAACTCATTTACAAAACACAATCTAGCCGATACATATATTGAGTCATTACAACTATTAGAAAATCTCAAAATATTATGATTATTCTCAGGCACTATAGACAGAAAAAAGCATTATTTAAATAAAGGTGAAATTGTTTTAATTATTACTTTACCGTTAGTATTGAAGTTATATTTGGTAGAAATGAAAGAAATATTAGCACGGGAGTTACAAGGATAGCCTCAAAACGAAAAGTAGGAAACCTTCATCCATGTTTGTTTTATTAAAATGTATGCATATAAAGGATTAATATGCAAAAGAGGAACAGTAACCAGTAATCATATTCAATTGGAATTGCAAAAAACTATTAGAAAACATCTGAAAAATATATCTTTAACAGGCCACTGATATTAAGTATGGAATTTAAATGTAAAGTCATAGAAAAGAGTACTGAAAACCAATGCTACTTTTGACATGGAGCTATGTTAATTTTCAAAACACCAACAAGTATAGGCATATAATAAAAATAGATAAAAACTCAATCTGCTCAACATTCTGTTTCCACAGTGAATCAAATGTATATAGGTTATCTATGCAAGGATAGATTTGAAGCTCCAGAAGCTGTGGGTGCTCCAAAACGAGGCTTTTAAGAAAAGACTGGACAACCATTTGTCTGAAGCCATACAGAGTATCCTGCTTGAGTAGGGAATAAGATTAGAAGGTCCCCAACTGTTATTCTGTTTTTCTGATAGGAGTATGATATCATCCTGTTCCTGTATTGAATGGCATGCAGCTTTGACTCAACAAGGTCAATTTTGAAAAATTTGGATGTCTGTCATATTCACAATTTTCAAAAAATAGTTATCTCCAAATCAAGCATTCCAATTCACAAGAAAATTCTTAGACCATCTAGTAACATATAATACATGCATATGTGATTCCGCCCCCCTTTTCTTTAACCCTAGCCTGAAGACAATAAGTCAATACATCTAATGAGAAATGTGGTTCTTGGATATATGGGTATAACGAGAACTTGTTTTAATGATAAAAATGTTCTAAAAATAAAAGGTAAATGAATTGATAATTTCAAAAACTACACAACATTTTACCTGTTTTTGCTCTTCTCCCAAGCCATCCCACATAGATGCTACAATTTTAGAAACTTCGCCAAAAGTAGCATTTGGATTTTGGCCCTTAATAGCTGCTTGAGTGTCTCGGAAAAATAATGCATAGGCAGAAACAGGTTTTTGTGGCTCATTAGGATCCTTCTTTTTCTTCTTCTTGGGAGTTTTGGGTTTCTTTCCCATGTCAGAGGCAGGTCTTTTTTCTCCCCCATTGATCTACCCAAAAAAAAAAAAAAAGAAGAAGAAGAAGAAGAAAACATTACAAAACAAACTATTGCAATTATTACTGAAAACCAAACTAAATATCTGTTCTTCCATCCATATGAATTTAGACATTTTAGCTTAAATCTTTAGTTTAATTACAGCCCTTGTATAATCCAAATTATTAACCTCTTATTTATTTCATTTATAAAATTCATTTATAAAATTATATAATCTAACAATATTATACATTACAGTTTGTTTACATTCTAGCGAAACTGTAGCTTAGCTTTTATTTTTAAAAATTCTTTTCAAGCCTTACTACAAATGGCATGATATCATTTTGAACTCTTCCATTAATATGATGATCAGTTTCAATATATGCAGCTTAGGGTTGCTTTTCCAAAACATCTTAAGTAAATCAAAAGATCCAATAGCCCAAGAAGAAAGAACAGGAGTCATCTACAACATCCTTGTATTCAAGTATGGATCTGCTATATATTGCTAAGGAACTGTAGTACGCAGTAGTAATGTAGTTCTATAAAACTACATTACTATGCAGTAGATTGTAGTTTCTACACAACAGAGTGCTCAAGCTGGTAGCTGTAAGCAACAACCAGTAGCGTTCTTTTCTGTTATCGTGACTTGTCTTTTAATAAGTGCCCTCTAGAAATGGATTCGGCTCAATTGACTTTCCTATTGATCTTGTACATTATGTGCTTGGCTTATATCCATCAGTTGGTACATATCTGTCAAGTAGGTCAGAACAAATATGGTTGTAGTATAGAGCCTGGATATTTAGTGGTATGTACTAGATGGGAACTGGAAGCACCTAGATATACATGAGATAGATATGTTTTCTGTGTAATGTGAAGTTTATATGTCTATTGTGTAGTTTTTCTGTGACATCAAGCAAGTGGCTAAGGCTGATGATGGGACAGAAGTTGCTGAATTTTTAGAGATTAGTGAATCTTTTCCATGATGATGAAAATGTCATCAATGTATCTCAAGTACAAGAGAGATTTCAGAGGCAAAAGTTGAGAAATTACTATTCTAGGTCTACCATGAAGATGTTGGCAACCTTATGTCATTGGTAACCATAATGTAGCTTTGGATGAATGCAAAATTATATAGTTTAGGGAGAAGGTTGCTATGCTGACTTCAGTGGTTACCCCAGAGGTGCTTTTTCAAGAGGCAACTGGACTTTCTTGTTTTTCTTTGAAGACGTTTTGCTTCTCATCTAAAAAGCTTCTTCAGCTCTGACTGCATGGTAGAGAACGGAAGGATCTATATTCCTTGCAGACAGATGCCATTTGCATTCTTTAAGAGTCATTGGGGCATTTGGAGGTTTATTTGTGCTGTTAGGGTCATCTAAGTAATGCAAATGGGTGTGGAGCCTTCTTGGACTTTGTTGTAGACTGGAAATGGATGTTGTCGTAACCTTCCCACTCTGTCCAAGTTTGACATAGATGGTCTCTTTGACCCCTCTGTCAAACCAGCAATCATCTCTGTCCAAAATGTGGACTTTGCTGTCTTCAAAAGAGTGGCCTTTGTCTTTTAAGTGCAGATGGACTGCTGAATCTTGTCCTGATGAGTTTTTTCTCTATATTGTGCCATGTATTTATGAAGTTTCGTTTCCCCAATGTTCAGATCTGCATATGTCTCACTGCATTCTACTGCATATACCATGTTGCCCAGTTTGTGTCTGGGCATTTTATTCTTGAGTTGGACAAGCTCCTGCCTTTGTATACTCTTGCGTTTGAAGTGTGCACGTATGTTGTATTGGCTGAAGATCCTCCTGAGCTTTTCTGATATTTCTGCAATGTATGGAATGACAACATTGCTTCATTTATTGTTTTCTTCTCTTTCTGTAAGCTTCAATATTAAGGCTTCTGTCTTCTTTAATGTGTACTGCACAGGAAGGCTAGGCTATTTTCCTTAATATCTTCCTGTGTGAACTTCCATTCCATTCCTCACCATCCAGTAAGAGCTGAAGAAGCTTCTTGGGTGAGAAGTGAAATGTCTTCAAAGAAAAACAAAAAATTCCAGCTGCCTCTTTACAAAGCACCTTAGGGGCAACTATGACCTGGATGTCTGAGAATCTTCACAGACTTCAGTGGTTATGTTCCTGTTGGCTCAAAGTCCAAATTTTGGGGAGATGTTTATAGTCCATCAGCATCCAGCTACCATCCAACTTAGGGAGGCTTTATTGTTTCTTATACACCTGTGAGTGCTAGTAGCATAAGGTCTAAATACAGAATCCATAAAAGCTAAATTGCTGCTGTGATGGTTACAATGTTTGAGTCAATGGGATGATCAGGTATGTATACTTTTTGAAAACAAGGTACAAAATGCTTGTGAAGGATCATGTGATATTTTTCTACAGATATAGTCTTGTATGTCTTCTGGAAAGTGCATTTACTAGTTATTTTCATTAAATTGCTGAAGTTCTTAGGATATAAGAACTTCAGTTTTGGAGAGCTCTTTCCTCGAATAATCCATCTGATTCATAATGACAATTGCCCTTTCTGTGTCAGTTTATTTAATTATCATATTGCTGATGCTCTTGAGACCTTGGATGATGTCTCATTCTGCCCTGCAGACATTGTTGAATAAGAATACCATTTTTATTGATGACTATGATTTCAGTTTGTTGGCAACATTATTCAGTGTAGAAATCCAATTCAGTGTTAAATTTGTAGTTTTGTGTTGTCCTTGGATGAGTTAGCTTGATGATAGCTATATGTCTAAATTTTATTTCTTATACTAAAGCTACTTAAGTGTCAAGCAAGTAAAAAATACTATATAGCCCCCACAGAGTTTATATTTTGTGGGGGTTTAGTGGAGCAAAAGAATAAGTCTCATGCAAAAATTGGAGTGTTTTTACTGGCTGACTGAGGGACTGGTAAGTTTATAATGCTGTGGGAAGTCTCTGACACCCTCGTGTTATATTGAGTGAAGCTTACAGAAATGTGAAACAATTTATTTTCTTTTTCTTCAAGAAGGTGAAATTTATAGAATAAGATTGTTGTCAGGTGAAGTCTTTATGCTGTTGGAGTTACAGGGTAGAGATGGTGTGGGAGAGTAATTTTTGCTTGCTGTAAAGGATTCTGGTTAGTTGGCTTATGACTCTCTTGAGAAAATATAGAATAATCTTTGGCTACAGTCTATGCAATATATGGCCCTTACAGGATTCTTTCCTTTGTCCTTAGAAATGACGTCATACTGTGTTGCACTTTTTAAAGAAGAAGTCTGTTTCTATGCTGGTATGATAATTAACATAATCTTTCCATGAGATAAGTTAAGACAAGTCTATATGCTACCAATATTTTAAAGAACTTTAGGCTTTCCTTTAGCTTATGGATGAAATAATAAACAGGTAATCCTTGACTTAGAATCAGTTATTTAACAACTGGTTGGCATTACAATAGCCTTAGAAAAGGTGCTTTAAGATTTCCAACTGTCGTAAAATGTTCTGCTAACGTTCTGGAGTCACATGACCACATTTTGGACACTTGGCAACTAGCTTACATTTTCCTCTGGCTCACATTTGTAACATCCCATAGTTATGTGACCATGATTTGCAACATTTTTTGCCAGTTTCTGACAAATTTGGGAGAATGGATTTGGTTGGAGCAGAAGACACTCCAAAGTATAAGACGCACCTAGCTTTTGAGGCGGAAAACAAGAAAAAAAAAATCTGCTTCTGTCTCCCAGCAATTTGCCTCTTTGCAGCAAACAACCTGGTCAACTTCAGCACAGCCTGGTTAGCACAAGCAGCTGATTGTCAGTTGAATCAGCCTCCAACAATCAGCTGTTTCAAGCTGCAGGAATTGACATAGTCTATCACGCGCCCCATTTTCAGCCTCCTTATCCCATTTTTGGCCTTCTTGTTCTCTGTTTTCGGCCTCAGCACACCCCATTTTCTGCCTGTTCCAATCTCCACTGCCCAGAACAGACCAGGTTGTTTGCTGCAAATTGCTGGGAGGCAGAGGCCGAAGGGTGGGGGGCTGGTGGGTGGGTGGGGCTTTGGCAATATTCGCTGTATAAGACACATGAAAAAGTGCATCTTATAACACAAAAAAATACTGTAAGTCACTTAACAACCACTATAAAGCTGTTGTAAATTTGGATCCATAAACATGGTCTGGTCATAAACATGAATGCCTCAATTTATGAGTTACAACAAAACTACAATTTCAATAGTGGTCATAAACTGAGAACTACCTGTATTCTGGAACTTGGGACTGAAAGAGGAATGAGCCTACATGGCTGGGTTTTTTTTTTAAGGCTGCCCCAGTTTTCATCAAGATGAATATGAGCAGTGGTACATATGAAATTAGAAGTAGAAAAAATATTTCTGTTCTTAAACTGCATCCACATTGTCAATAGAATATTACATGAAGGGTTAATAATGGATTACCTATTTTAAAAATGCTGCATTTAAAATAAAAGAGTATTAAAAGTACTGAAAAGTGACCCTGTCACATTTGTCTCCATTATAAGTAATATATGAAGATAATCTTCACATAAAATTATAGTACAAATGTATTTGTTTTATTAATTTATTCTGAGGAGTATTTATTTATTTATCTCAGTTTATATGCTATGCCAGTCAGGCTTCACACTGAATAGCATTTATGCAAACAGAACTCAAACATATAACCTACTGAAACTTTTTGTTAACATTTTTGCATGTATGAGAACAAAATAATAGTAGTTCTTTGGTATCATCTCAAACATTTTTGTCTAGAATAATAAATATTCCATGGTTTTTCTTATATTCGCTGAGTTCTTTTTCCTATGCAAATTGGCATTTTTGTTACAATAGATCAGAGGTCTCCAAACTTGGCAACTTTAAGACTTGTCGACTTCAACTCCCAGAATTCCTCAGCCAGCTTTGCCACAAGTCTTAAAGTTGCCAAGTTTGGGGACCCCTGCAATAGATCATAATATTTCTCTCAGCACTCACAAGGAAAAATTAAATTCCTTACTATCTAATAACATTGCCATTTACATTGTGGTCACCTAAACACCAGGGACATACTATTTGTAGCATTAGTGCAGAAAGTCAGCATTATCCATCTCCTGGATCTGTAAACTCTGAAAGCATTAAACATTTGTTTACAAGATTCTTAAACTGTATGCATGATTGTTTTATGTTATTGAAACATAAATTAAGAAATCTGTAATGTTATATTTATTATGGCTTTGTTTGGCATTGGAATGTTTATGACTTCGAATTTTTTTTCTTTCAAAGTATTTAGTATTTATTTGATTTGTCAATTGCTTACAAGATACAGGTATAAGAATAAATATAGTTTTGAATACATGAGATAGATACTTATAAGAAAAATAAAAAACAATAGGACAGAGACGGTAGGCACAATTGGTGCGCTAATGCATGCTCCCTACAGGCCTCTTAGGAAGGGGGTGAGGTCAATAGTAGACAGTCTAAGGTTAAAGTTTTTGGGATTTGGGGAAGAAACCATAGAGTCGAGTAGAGTATTCCAAACTGTTGCTGAAGTCGTATTCTCTGCAGTCAAGTTTGGTGTGGTTAACCTTGAGTTTGCATCTATTGTGTGCTCTTGTATTGTTATGATTGAAGCTGAAGTATTCATTTACATGTAGGACATTGCAATGTATGATTTTATATACTATATTTAGATCGGACCGGAGGCGGCGTAGTTCTAGGTTTTCTAGGTCTAGAGTTTCAAGTCTGGTGGCATAAGGTATTCTGCAATGAGTAGAGGAGCGGAGAACTCTTCTTGTGAAATATTTCTGGACTTTTTCAATTGTCTTAATATCAGATACATGATATGGGCTCCAGACAGATGAGCTGTATTCAAGTATAGGTCTAGCAAATGTTTTGTATGCTCTAGTTAGTAGTGTGATGTTACCAGAGAAAAAGCTTCGTAGGATTAGATTAACAACTCTTAATGCCTTTTTGGCTATGTAGTTACAGTGGTCTCTAGCACTTAGATCATTAGAGATGAGTACTCCAAGGTCCTTGACAAACTTTGGATCCTCAACAAAGTCTTGACTGTTTAGCTTGTATTTTATTTTCTGATTTTTTTTCTGCCAATATGTAAGACAGTGCATTTATTTGTTGAGATTTGAAGTTGCCATTTGATTGACCATTCTGATACATAGTTGAGGTCTTTTTGGAAGGTAGTAGTATTGTCTGTGGTGTTGAACAGCTTTACCTCATCAGCGAAGAGAACGCAGTTGCTCTTAATATGATCACAGAGGTCATTTATGTAGAGTATGAAGAGGGTTGGTCCTAAAACACTGCCTTGGGGGACACCACTGTTGACAGGTACAGAATTTGATAGGACGCTCCTAATTTTGACCATTTGTTGTCTGTTTGACAGGAATGCTTCTATCCAGTTATGTATGTGTCCAGAGATACCATAAGATTTTAGTTTTAGTAGTAGTTTGTCGTGTACCACTGAATCAAAGGCTTTACAGAAGTCTATGTAGATTGCGTCTATTGCTTTGCCCTGATCGAGTTGTGTAGTCCATATGTTTTTGCAGCGTAAGAGTTGCAGATTACAGGATAGTTTTTTTTCTGAAACCAAATTGTTTATTAGAGAGTAGGTTGTTTCTAAGTGGAGGATAATGGATTGGTTAATAATTGCTTCCATGACTTTACAGGTGATGCAGCATAAGGAGATTGGTCTGTAATTTTCAACTAGGCTTGGGTCTCCCTTTTTGAAGATGGGGATGACCATGGCTTGTGACCATAGTTTTGGCAAGGAGCTGGTCCTGAAAGATTTTTCAAAGATTATGCTTAGAGGTTCGGCTATGGCAGTGGATAGCTTTTTTAAGAAGTAGGCACATATTCCATCCGGTCCAATAGATAGGGATGGTTTTAGATTGCGCAGTGCTTTTCAACAATGTCTTCTGTAAAATCGATATGTATTAGATAATTGTAGTTGTCTGTGGTTCAACTAGGAAGTACTGGGCTTGATCCATTGTTGTTTACAAATACTGAGCCAAAGAATGTGTTAAAGAGATTTGCTTTGATGGTGTCGTCGTTGCAGTCTTTGCCATTAGGTCCTTTCAGGGGTGGGATGGACCTTGAGTCTTTTAGTTTGTTGTTTACAAAATTGTAGAAAGCACGGGTGGAATTTGTGTGTAGAAGGTTTTCCTCTTGTTTAATGTGATAATTGGTGCATTCAGTTTTTATCTGGTGGCATAGATTTTTGTATCGGCTTTTGAAGTTGGCAACATGACCAGATTTTTTTTTTTTTTTTTTTGCTAAAGTGATCTCTTTTTGGATTGACGCTTCCTTATTGTTATGGGTAATCTGTTTTTCCTGGTTTTGAGAGTTGTCATTGGTACATATAGTTTAATGGCTCTTCTGATTTCTAGTAAGAATATGTTGTAATGGTCTTCAACAGTATTGCATCCAGTGAATAGAAATTGCCAATCAAGGGAAGAGAGATCGTTGATTATAAGATCATAGTTGCCTTTTTTGAAGTTATAATTGGGGATTTTGTCATTGTGATGATTTTTGTGTGGACGTATGTTGAGACAAAAGTCAATCATGTTGTGGTCACTGTTGGAAAAGGGTTCTTTAATTTGTATTCTGTAAATTGAATTCAAACTATTGCAGAAGATGAGATCGAGGCAATTGTTAAGCCTAGTATTGTTGATTACTAGTTGTTCCAGTCCCAGATTTGTTACAGCATTGTAGAAGGTTGCATGTATGGGTTCAGTTGCACATTCGTTTAGAGTCCAGTTAATATGAGATAGATTGAAGTCACCAAGAAAGATAAAAGTGTGTGGGTAGGATGCTGCCCATGTTAGTAGTGTATTTAGCTTGTTTGCATGTTCGATGTTATAATCAGGTGCTCTGTAACATAGTAAGAACTGAAATGTGATATTTAAAGTCAGTTCACAGATAATGGTCTCAGGAAGAGGAAGCTCTTGGGTAACTTGGATGTTTTTTAGATATAAGGACTTTTTATAGAAGATAGCAACACCACCTCCTCTACGGATTTCATGATCGGATCGGTAAACATGATAGTCTCATCACTTTTTATTAACATCACAACAAGCATGTTCATCCTTTAGGATCAAGATAATAAATTTGCAGCACAAAGGTACATATTTAGCTGGCAATTACTCAGCTACTTAGAATAGTTACTTACCAAGTAACTATTGTCATACACAGAAGGCTAGATAGGAAAACTGTATCTCTGAGGCAGGATGAATGATTCACTAGATTTGAGTTGTTTGTCCAGGATTTTTTTTTCCAAACAAGGAAGTTAAAACTAATTTCACATTAATAACTTGGAAACTAAAGAAGGTGATTTTGGAATCTTATGCTTCTAACCAATCAGCAGTTATACATATTTTTGTGCTAGCTATCAAAATGGAGACAGATGGAAAATTGTTTTAAAAAATTCTCATTCTTATTAGATTAAAATAGATTTTAATTCAAGTACCATCTGCATAACAGACTGAGCAAACAACATAAAATTCTACTTAAAATAAAGTAAACCGTTAAGTTCTCTGCTACAAAAAACAGAATAGGAAAGCTTTAGTGATCATGTTTCACTTAGTTAACATTTGCTGTTGACAATCCTTTCATACCCTGTTCTCTAAATTCCATGAAATCCTTTCATATATGAAATTTAAATACCCATGAAAGAGAGAGCCATCTATCTAGTTAAGAATACATATTTGTGAAAATATCATGTGTCTAGCATGTCACAATTATAAATAGCATTACCAGAATATGCATGTTCAATGAACCAAAATAATGAATTGTTTTGGAAGGCAGTACTTGTAATATTTAAGAGGTCAAACCTAAGTGTGAGGAAAATTAGAAAGTAGATATTAGACAACTTTAGAGGTATTTAGAAATAACTGCTGCTATCTGTTGCTTATTGATAAATTTAGATTTTTCATTTATGAAACTAAATCGAAAGTGGGTTGGGGGTGTGGGTGGAAGAAAACATCACATTTGATTTGGCTGGAATGCTGAGGGTAACACTAAAAAAAAATATCTGATTTTAAATTAAATTGATTAAATATGCTGCAAGTCTGACATTCAGAGCCAGTAAGCATATAGATACAAATAGAAAATACTTTTTAGAGAATACTCTTTTTTCATAAGAGAGAGATGATCTCAGTTACGTACAAAGAGAGATGCCCCTCTCTCTTTTATTTTTTTGGGGGGGAATAAAAAAAACTTTTTGTTCTTTTTAAATCAAAGCAACTATTGCTCAATTGAAACTGAAAAAAGAGAAGCTGACTCTGATTCCCTAAAGCTCAAATTAAAGATTAGAATTTTATGGAAAAAAGAAAATCTAGGATAACTGAATCAGGGTGATAGTTGCTTTATATACTACTATATCTGAAGAAACAGAAAAAAATGCTTTAAAACTTTGGTGTTTATTGCTCTGTACTAGACAAATATCTTCTCTTTTATTTATCTAATATACAAGGTCTATACTTAGGTACACTTCAGCCTTCTATGCATATTGCAGATTGTGCATGAAGAGATAAAAGCTTTGCCAATTCAAATTTCAATAACCTACTCCAATTTCTTTACCACATATTTCTTTATTATTTGTAACAGACCAGTAGTGTACTAGTAACATTACTTTATTATTATTATTATTCTTTTAAAGCTGCTGTTGGCCTATGATTTGAACAGGTTTGCATTTACCTTCTTCAACAGTGAATCTGAGCATATTAATGAAGTCAAGAAGAATGAAAATGGTTTATACTTTCTTTTTTAGAAATAAAGTTTGGTTTTGTTTATCTTTTCTGAAGTTCATTCTAAGGGCTGAATCCTTCAGGCACATATCTTGATGGCCAGTAAGTGGTATTACAGCAATTAGTTTATGTCCTTCCCCCAACATCAGAAAGACAGTATAGATCAGGGGTGTCAAACTGGCAGCTCACGGGCCGGATGCGTCATGCACAGGCCATGACCTCCCCAGCTCCATGAAGGAAAAAAACATCATGTAATGGCAATATGATACGGTGAGTTTGACACCCATGGTATAGATTGTGAGAGCCCCACCAAGGGAGTGTATACTTGATGAGACGCTTCCTGAAAGATAAGATAGTGGCAGCATAATTAGCTAGTAGCCACTCCAAGCAAAAATGTGAAAAGTATATGAAAGCTGGCTGGGATAGAATGAAAAGAATTCTGTTACAAAGGCAAATATAAAAATGATGTCTTGTGGAAAGAAGTGGAAGGATGATAAAAATGGATGTAACAGCCCACAATACAAGCTAGTGTGTGGTGATTAGCTTATAATAACAAGGGGTTAACTGCATTCTGTACTTTTGTAGTTTCTGACCCACTCTAAATGAGTCTTCACAAGTAGTCCCATACATTGCAGTACACTGCAGTTCAATTCAGAAATGATGAATGCATGACAATTATTGCTTCACAAAATGAAGATGAGAAAACTTATTATAGTATGTTAAAAGAGAGAAAAAAAAGTGACAAAGAATGTAATCAAAAGATACCAAGGAACAGTCAAAATGAAAGAAGGTAAAAATATTCACCAATTCTGACAGAAATAAAAAGTGTTTGGGGAAGTGTGTGAAGGTTAATTAAATTGCTTCCAGCAGTTTAAATTGAATTAAAAATAAAAGCAATGAAGTGAAAAGAAACTGATGTAAAAAAATGCCAGTAGGAGCAATCTAGAGAATTCTATGGGAATGATATGAACTTGTTGAACAGTGGAATTGGAAAGAATGCTATAATATTTATGGTCAAGCATGTCTATGAAGATATTTAGCAGGCTTCCTATTAAAGAAAAATGAGTAACATAGAAGAAAATTTTTGAACTGCAAAAGATTAAGTATTTATGGTTAATTAAAATGGAATGAGGCTGAAAAAAAGAAACAATCAACATGTTTACACAACATGGAGGCATACTGTATAAGCAAGTTTATTGAGAGGAAATCTTCCCTCAATTATAATGCTTTGACTATAGAATTTATAAATGGTATCACACCTGAAGAAAGGCATTTAAAACTGATTAAAGTTTTAAAATTTTAAACTTTAAAATAAAAGTAAATTTTATTAAATTATGCTTAACATTTGTATTGTGCTGGTTACAAAAACCACTGTTTTAAAAGGTTGGTCATACCTTTGATGTATCTTCTTCATCTTCATGAACTGAACTGGAAGGTGAAGGAGTAGCAGATTTGCTACCAGGGGGAGATGGAGAGTTGTGAGGAACATTGTTTCCACCCATATTTAAACCAAGTTGAGCACTTAGTTGTGACTGGTTAATAGTTGTCAGCTGGCCATGTTGCATTATTCCTGGTTGTCTCATGTCTCCAGGCTGGACCCTGGGCCTCATGGCTGCTATCTGGGGGTGGGAATTATATTGAGCTCCTTCTGCATTCCGTAATTCCTGCATCTAAAAAGAGAGAATATTATGGATTTACTATTTGTTGTTATTATCTCACTGTTCAAAGAATTTATCCTGAAAAATGCATAAATTAAAATTTCATTAAATAAATGAAACCATAAGATAGGAAGTTGCAAAAAATTTCTTACCTTAAAATGCAGCAATATTTAAGAAAAGCTTAAAGTTTAATAAAAATTTCATGATGTCAACAAATGTCCTTTTATATATCATGATTAAAAAGCCCCACAAGCAGGAAAAAATGAACTAAAGTTACATAATTATATCTAAGTTTTATTGCTCTCCAAATCAATTTAGTTTCAAAAGAGCTGTAGAATTTTTAAACAGTTGGACTCCAGTTTTAACATATATGAGGCTGCCCAAAAAGCTGCTATAATTTTCCATGTAGAGAAAACAGTGAGTTAATGATTGGTTGACTACTTGACTACACAACTCATTTTCTGAAATCATTATAAATGAGTGCTAATGGCTCTAAATTGTGAGCTTCATAAATTACATCTGTGGGCTTGATTTCATTTTATTTTTTTAAATTGAGTAATAAATCTAAACTTTATTAAGATAAAAAATGAGAAGGCACTAAAAGAAAGAATACTTCCCTCATCATTAAGACAAAATACATCCAGATATTTCAAAACTATCAGTTTTCAACTTTGAGCTATACAATACAGGTAGTCCTTGACTTACAACAGATTGTTTAGTGATTTTCAAATGTTCAATGTGACAAAAATGAAAGTTACGACCTTTGCAGCCTCCTTATTATCATGTGATCAAAATTTGGATGCTTGGGAACTGGTTCATATTTATGATCATTGCAATGTCCCAGAGTCATGTGATCATTTTTATTGACCTTCTGACAAGCGAAGTCAATGGGGAAGCCAGATTCACTTAACCCGGTTACTAATCAACTGCAGTGATTCACTCAATATCGGGAGCAAGTAAGGTCATAAAATGGGAAAAATGCACTTAACAAATGTCTCACTTAACAACATAAATTTTGGGCTCAATTGTGGTTGTAAGTCAAGGACTATCTGTATGAATAGAAAAGAAGTGGTACATTTTACATATTGATTTTACAGAAGACAATGTTGAAAAAGCACTATGCAATCTAAAACCCTCTCTATCTATTGGACTGGACGGAATATGTGCCTACTTCTTAAAAAAGCCATAGCAGAACCTCTAAGCATAATCTTTGAAAAATCTTTCAGGACCAGCTCCTTGCCAAAACTATGGTCACAAGCTACAGTCATCTCCATCTTCAAAAAGGGAGACCCCAGCCTAGTTGAAAATTACAGACCAATCTCCTTATGCTGCGTCACCTGTAAAGTCATGGAATCAATTATTAACCAATCCATTATCCTCCACTTAGAGACAAACAACCTACTCTCTAATAAACAATTTGGTTTCAAAAAAAGACTATCCTGTAATCTGCAACTCTTACACTGCAAAAACATATGGACTACACAACTCGATCGGGCAAAACAATAGACGCAATCTACATAGACTTCTGTAAAGCCTTTGATTCAGTAGTACATGACAAACTACTCCTAAAACTAAAATCTTATGGTATTTCTGGACAACTGCATAACTGGATAGAAGCATTCCTGTCAAACAGACAACAAATGGTCAAAATTAGGAGCGTCCTATCAAATTCTGTACCTGTCAATAGTTGTGTCCCCCAAGGCAGTGTTCTAGAACCAACCCTCTTAAGAGCAACTGCGTTCTCTTCGCTGATGATGTAAAGCTGTTCAATACCACAGACAATACTGCTACCCTTCAAAAAGATCTTGACTATGTATCAGAATGGTCAATCAAATGGCAACTTCAAATCTCAACAAATAAATGCTCTGTGTTACATATTGGCAAAAAATAAATAAATCAGAAAATAAAATACAAGCTGAATAGTCAAGACCTTGTTGATGATCCAAGCTCTGTAAAGGACCTTGGAGTACTCATCTCTAATGATCTAAGTGCTAGAGCCCACTGCAACTACATAGTGTTGAGGTAATTCCCCGTTAGGAGAATGAGTCCATACAGGGAGACGTATTTGAGAGTAGTGTTTGAATAATACACACATAGCACACAGATACACTGTACAGTAAATGTAGGTTTTACTTTCAATAAAGGTTTAAGCAAAGTTCAAAATAGGTAGTCCAAAGTCATTCACAGGTAAGATCAGTCAGTTTTTAGTCCAGGGATAATCCAATAACAAAGTCCAGTGTCAAAAACAGTTCAGTATCAGACTTACATCAAATCCAAGAATATCAGTCAATTTAGAAGGAAAAATGGAGGAACGGCACTACTCTCCAACAGAAGGAAACAGAGACTCACTGAGACTTCTTCTCAGACTAAGACTAAGACAACCCAGGTTTCTGGCTCCACCTTATGGCCGTTTGAGAAACCACACCCAAGTACAGTTTTGCATTTTTTTAAAGATACAGTTTTAAAATGTCTATCCTGATTTATATATTTCCAACCCAAATAGCTGTTAGGTGACTTACATTTCTAACACATAGCCAAAAAGGCATTAAGAGTTGTTAACCTTATCCTACGTAGCTTTTTCTCTGGTAATATTACACTACTAACTAGAGCATACATAACATTTGCTAGACCAATACTCAAATACAGCTCATCAGTCTGGAACCCACATTACGTATCTGTACAGTTGAGAAAATCCAGAAATATTTCACAAGAAGAGTTCTCCACTTCTCTACTCGTTGTAGAATACCTTATGCCACCAGACTTGAAATTCTAGACCTAGAAAACCTTGAATTATGCAGTCTTCGGTCTGATCTAAGTATGGTATATAAAATCATACATTGCAATGACTTACCTGTCAATGAATACTTCAGCTTCAATCATAACAACACAAGAGCACACAATAGATACAAACTCAAGGTTAACCGCACCAAACTTGATTGCAGGAAATACGACTTCAGCAACAGAGTGGTCAATGTCTGGAATACTCTACCTGACTCTGTGCTTTCTTCTCCAAACCCCCAAAACTTTAACCTTAGACTGTCTACTATTGACTTCAACCCTAAGAGGTCTGTAGGAGGCGTGCATAAGCGCACCAACGTGCCTACCGTCCCTGTCCTATTGTTTCTTTTATTTTTCTTATATGTACCCATTTCATGTGTTCATAACTATGTATATACTTATACCTATTATCTTGTAAGCGATTGACAAATCAAAATAAATAAAATAAATAAAAATAAATAAATTTTGCAGCATTAGTTTAATTATATTTGAAAGTGCAATAGAAACTTGACATACATAACAGTAGAATTGGCAAAAGTCAACCTAAACATTATCTTTTCATGGTGCAATGCATCATACATTAATTTATTCTTTATTCGTACTTTTTTACTCATCATTTTTATCGGGTTTTGTTATAAAGATGAATATTTTCAAAAATAACCTTACTCCTTTCTATTTAGTTTGATGTGAAATGAAGTAATAAGAGGTGGGGTGATTTTTTTTTTGCAATTGGCAAAATTAATTGAGATACATATTTGATGAATATATTATATCTGATGAAATATGTCAATGACCAAAGTATGCTTAAAATATATCTGTAAGGATCTTACTATACAATCAATCCCACTGTAGGAGGATCTATTCAGATGTAGTAGTGAAAGTACTAACAACACAGTTATTGTGTTTAATGTTATTACTAATAATAAAATAGGACCTGGTTTAATAAAAACAAATACAATTCCAGAAATCTGCTTGTCAACAATCAGCAACTGTACTCAACATATGGAATAGATGGTACATCCAAAATGCTCCAATTAACTTAGTGAGAGTATTGCAAATTTTTCCAGTTTTTAATTTCATTACAATTTTATATACAATATATATAAAATTGTGACTTATTTAAACTGTGCTTTGAGAATAAATACTGGTTTCTTGAATTGATGGCCTGATGTTGGCATGATTTTAGTCCCTGTCAGAACCGGCACCAGCACATTTTGCTCTGACCTATCTTCCTGGTTCCCCAAAAGTAACAATAGTTAAATACTGCTTTCTCCATAATAATAGGGACAACCTTGGTAAACATTTTAATACAACACATCCTCACGTTCAGAAGTTATAGAAAGTGAAGACACAGGTATCATGATGGCAATCTTAGAAGTCCTGACTTGGTTTTTGAAAGAGGCCAAAGGAACGCATCATTTCACAGAAATAATTTAAAAGTTACTAACTATAAGTAGAATAAATGCAAATATTATTTTATCCCAGCACAAGATTACCACAAATTTGGAGGACCATGGCGTAATATATGTATCTATACAGAGAGTAACATACAAGCTGCGGAATTCTGGAAGTGAATTCCACAGGAGTTAAAGTTGCCAAAAATATCTGAATAGAGTAACTGTATCCAGAATTTGCGTCAAATTTTTCTTCAAACACCAAAACATTCTGAAGTGGAATCATGTGGCATCAGTTATCACTTTTAAAAGGTTTTCTACAGATGTGTATAAATTTAACCACAACATTAGAATAATCAGGGATGGGAAAGGACAGAGCAAGAAAAATATTATATATTGACAACTGTAGGTTTAAAAAGAAATCTTGAAATTTTGAAAAACAACTGGCTCTTTACTTTCTCCTTTCAACAACTCTATTCTAGTCAAACATATTAGCCTTCAAAGCTATCATTATTTCTGCCTCTAGCAGACAATCTAAATCTGAACAGTTGTAAACATAAAACTTGGCTGTATTGCTTTTGATCCAGCTGTTTCACTGAACAGCATTTGGTGAATAAAGAACAGTACCCCCAGGCCTTATTTGCTAATGTTAGTCACCAGCTGCTGCTTTCTGTGATGATAGTAAGGCCTGGAAATGAGGAGAAGGAGATTATCTCAGAAACCTTTACATTTTGCATGCTTGTTTTCAAGCCTCAAGGTTACTGAATAGTTTCTTAGAGTTGAAAGTATGAATAGAGCCTATAAGATACAACAAAATATTTTTTTCTGGCAGTATTTGACATTTGCATCATGACCAATCATATTGAATTTTCATAGTAAAATGAGATTAAGGGAGCTAGAAATTTTAATTGATATTTCTGGAATCTAATATCACCCTCTTGTATTTCTTGCACTTCAGAAGAGAATTGATAGAAGGTAAACAAGTAAGCTAACCAGCTAAAACTTTTAACCGACTAGACATTTCCAAGGGTAGAAAAGCGGTTTGGACATCTTGGTTGAAAGACAAGGGTTCATACTGATACAATATGGCACTACATAATAATTAGCAATATCAGTTGAAGCTGAGCAAAGACCTTACTGACCAATACATCCAGCAGCTCTTCAAAATGAAGCTGGGAGTCTAGTAAGATTACAGGCTTGCTCTTTTCAGGAAAATGCATCCCACTAAGAGCCAAAATTTGTATTTATTTTCTTATATGTACAACATCTATTAGTGGCAGCTGACCAAGTGGATTGAGCTGGTTTATCCTGGCATTTATGAAGAAGAACGCAAGGGGACACCTATCCATGGCTCCATTTTCTGTAAACTGAAATTATAAACTGTTTTATTATTAAGTATAAACATATACTGTATAAAAGCAGCTAACATTATAATAGTCTGATTGAGATAAAGACTGTTATATGCTAAGGAGTCATTTAACCTCTCTTGGACCTCTGTCTGGAAACATTATCCTGCTTGCACAGGAGTAAACAAACATTCTCAACTGGCACTTATGAAAAAATATCTTGCATGTATACAGTTATGTGTGTGAATCTGCTTAAACTATGGTTGTGAAGAATTCTTCTCATATGTGTCCTTGTGTCTTAGTCTGGATTATGCCAGCATGTACCTTGTTTAATAAAAAACAAGAATACTGAAAGACCCTGAAAACCAAAGTATTTAATTGTTTACTTGTAAATCTCTTCGATGGCCTTCCTTCCTCAAAATAATCTCCACTAATAACAATTTTTCAGTATCTCTCAGTCCTGTCATAAACTTCTGTTCAGCAATATCATTATTCTAAATTATATCTAATTTGTAAAAAAGGTGACTTGATACAACATGGAACCATTTCAACTTTGATATCAATGCTTTCATCAATAACAATATATTTGGATATAACAAAATTAATCTTCCAATTTAGATTTTATACATTGAATTATTTAAAATTTTGTTAATGGTGTCATTGCAAAGCAAGTATCTTTCCTTGTCCTTTAACCTTACTAACACTACTAAACAAGAACTTTCACAGCTGGGGTATTATTTGTACTGGATGGAAAAAAATAATGGATATAAGTAGTCCTCAATTCACAATACTTCATTTACTGACTGTTCGAAATTACAACAGCACTGAAAAAAGTGACTTATGACCATTTTCACACTTACAACTGCTGCAGCATCCCCATAATCACGTGATCATAATTTGGATACTTGGCAACCAGTTCATATTTATGACAGTTGCAGTGTTCCAGGATCATGTGATTGATCATCTTTTGCAATCTTCTGACAAGCAAAGTCAATGGGGAAACTAGCTTCACTTAAGCACTAATTGTTACTAATTTAACAATTGCAGTGATTCACTTAAAAACTGTGGCAAGAAAGGTTGTAAAATGGGGCAAAATTCATTTAATAACTGTCTCACTTAGTAACATAAATTTTGGGCTCAATTGTGGTAGTAAGTCAAACATTACCTGTATTTGGAATACTCTCCCTTTTTACGACCCTGCGGCAATCCCATAATTTGAGGTAGAGTCTGGGCAACTTGATAGAACTGAACATTTACTGGTTGGATGTCCTTCCTTCCTGGATGTTATCCAGGCCAGATAGAACTGAACATTTACTGGCCTGGATGACATACGGAGTTCGCAGGAGATATTTTTTCTTTGCAACCTAGGAGAAAAACATTTGCCACTACCTAGGATTGAACACTCAACATTCCAAGTGGAAGGCAAGCATCTTCACCATTAGGCCAGCACACTACTCTATATTTGGAATACATCAGTTTTAAATTTTCACAAAGGAGCAAAGAGTGCAAATGTTTCCCTAAATCCAAGCTAGCAACTGGAATTACATTTTATTTTTACAGGAGGGGGTGTCAAGACCCTTTGATAAATTATTTTTAAAGGTTTTAAATAATTTTTGCTTTATCAACGCTATT
Source organism: Notechis scutatus (assembly GCF_049901735.1). Taxonomy (NCBI): domain Eukaryota; kingdom Metazoa; phylum Chordata; class Lepidosauria; order Squamata; family Elapidae; genus Notechis; species Notechis scutatus. Next base: position 171,323,352 of record NC_142011.1, read on the forward strand.
TAAATAGATGATTTTAGTTAATTCCAATGACATTGTCAAGGTAGAAAACAGACATAATATAAAAACAAAGCTTATAGGAAATTTTTCTACAATTAAAATCAGTTATTGTTTCCTAATATTAGTCTTGGGCAAGTATTTTTTAAAAAGTCATTGAGTTTTATTGTACTGCATTAACTGATATAACTTATCTTAAGCATCTTTAAAATAATTAAATGTTAAAGCAGTTTTTTTAAAAGCATGGTCATGTAACAACACAAATGCTTTAACGTAACATTTTAGTATACACTTCAATTTTTGAAAATGTTAAAGCAGTTTTTTTTAAAAGCATGGTCATGTAACAACACAAATGTTTTAATGTAACATTTTAGTATACACTTCAATTTTTGAAAATTAACATTGTGTTTTACTTGATGTGTTAATAACCTTTGAGTCATGCAGGCCAAGGTCTCAGAATTAATCATAAAAGAAACACACTGACTGCTATTCACTTTAATATAATAACCTTTTATTTAAAACAACCTACAATGAATTTTATTGCAAGAAGTTGCTAAAAGGGTTAAAACCTATTAAATGTCAAAGAATTTGCCTGACTCAAACTTCCAATAAAGGAAGAGAATAGGCTTTCTTTCTGAATTATTTAAATCTTTACTGACTGCACTGAACCATTAAATTAGAAAAGTGTTATTAGAAGTGTTCTCTGGCTTTTATAAAAGTTGTAGCCTAGAATGTATCAAACTACAGCCTTTAACTTGAGCAGTTAAAGAAATAGATTTTTAATCCTAAAAACATGGTTTTCCCTGATATAAAATGGATCATAATTAAAAGTCTGGCCTGCAAGCTAAAGATAATAAAACTATGATTATAGCAGCATACATGTTCATTTAGTGTACTCTTTGTGCATGTTTCCATTTTAATTTGGACAAATGTCTTCAATTTAGTTTGATCGTGCAGTTTTCACTCATTTGGATCCTCTCGGCAAAGAATAAAGCTTTTAATAGTGGATCATTTTGAAAAATTAATTGACTTTTTAAAAACCTTTTCAAAATTCTAATAATGTTACTGGTAGGTATATGTTAACATGAGAAGTAGGACTTACATGTAAGCTTGTGCATACTCATCTTTATCAATGCTTTACAGTTAATTATGATTTAAACATTACATAGAAGGCAAAATAATGACATCTCATTTTTTACACATATAGAACTGTAACTAGCAGTATTTTCAACTGGATTATGCTATCAAAATAGATGGTCTTTACATATTTTTATTTTTCACAATAAGTTTTATTTTATGATCAGGAACTGCAAAGGAAGAACAATTGTATCTCTCTATGCAATATCTGTTCTAGCAAAACATCACAGAGTTAGAAGAATCATGCCTCAAATTACATTTAAATCAAATACTGAAATATTTATATTTAAAATCCTAGTAAGAAAAGTGAAACTGTAAGTAAGCTGCATATATGTGGGATCCCCAACATATTTCATGTAAATCATATGGAGACACATCAAAGAAATAAGGATTCACTTTTTTCGAGGAAATTAGTACATGTATTTAAGCTAGTCTTTCCCAACCTTGATGATCTCTAACTACATGGATCAACCCCAAAAATTCTCAATCATCATTTGGAAATTCTGGCAATTGGTTAATGCATTTGGAAGGCAACCAGATCGAGGAGTAAATATTTGAAATTAATTTAAATGGGTCAGATTTTTTTACTGGTTAAAATTCCAATTAATTCATGTAAAAAGAATATTGGAATAATTCATTAAAGTACCACCTTTTGAACAATTCAATAAAATAAACTTGCTATATAAGATAAGGATATCGTATGCAAAATGCCATTTAGTACCACACTGTACTTATCTGCAGTGTAATATAATTTTCAGAAACTTTTCTCAAAATATCTATATTACATTCTCAAGATATACTACATTAGTTACAATATTTTTAAAATGCAGCACGCTGTTATGGAAAGTTGTTTCCTAAAAAAAGCAACTGGAATTTACAATATGATGTTCTATGAGAAGTGTGTATTTTTGCACATATTTTAAGATTGTTTTAAGAACATTAGAAAATGTTATTTTTAGCTTTTCTGTTAAAAACCATTCACACCATGCAATAAAATTAACCACCATAAATAGAATAAATATAGATTGATAAAATCTTATGTCTATAACTAAAAACATAAGCAAAGCAATAATGAATCCACAATATTTATATAATGTCCAATTTCTTCAGTTTTAAACTGAGATTGAATTATTAACAGAAAGATCCCTTATGTAGATGGAAAAAAGAAAATGTAGAGAGCAATATATATCCAAACTTCTGTGGCTGGAGATAAAACACAAAAGATAGAATACATATAATGGGGAACAAGCCATTGTGAAAACAGGATTGATTTAAACTAAACTACTAATATCATTGTTCCCTCTTTCTATCTATGTATAAGGAAATAAACAGGCCTTAACAAGGAAGATCTGGGACCTCCCCGGGGCAACCCTGCTGACTATTTAAGGTTGGAGAGAGGGCTCCCTTTCATTGCCATAAGAGTACATCTTGCATGACTGGGGCTCTATAAGAAACTAGAAAGTCTTCAAAATTCCCATCTTGCCGATATTTGATGGCAAATATAATTCAGTCTCTATGCAAAATCAGATCAGCAATACAGATAATCTAATCTTATATCACCTAAATTGGACTACAGTTGCTTAAAGTCAATGACCAGACCTGGAATAAACATCTCTATCACTTCAGCTTTTATGAAAGTTAACTTCTGTCAAGATTTGTCATTAAAGACTTCTTTTACATGAAATGGTTTGAGGATAAATCTGCATGCACTGTTATCTTTCTTCAAGCACAGGGCAGTTATTGGTAAATTAGGAAGCAACAGCATTGTTGAATGGGATTTTACAGTAGATATAACTAACCTTGACATCCTTGTATATGTAACTGTTCTTGTCTACTTAAGTCTCTCTTCCTAAGAAGGGTTTTAAATTATATGATCCAAAATAGAATTTCTTTTAGTGACACTGGGATTTCTGCCATAAGACAGTGATAAACTGTTATATTGTTCTATTCATTCTATTAATGATATATTAGATTTCTCCATTTTGTATTTGTTCTTGAATAATAATAATAGGGGCAAGCGAAGAGAAAGATCAAAACATATCAATATGTAATATATTTGTTTATTAAAATGCATTTCATTCAACTGCTTTTCATGTACTGTATATATTTGTGTACTTTAAAACAACTGTTTTGTATTTGTTAACTGATTTCATTAATTTTTGTTATATGTCTGGAACTTTTCAATCAAAGAATTTGCATATATAATTGATTTATGTTATTTCAATCTCAGACTTTCACTATATACCATACATATTTCCAGGCACACATCTATATAGTATTATAATGTTTTCTTCAGGAAAAATGCAGTTACATCTTTAAAATGTCCTGGGTTTTTAAGGAAACATAATTTTTGTTTAATTAAACTACTTTTACAGTTACTTTTACAAAACGTTACTTTTACATTTTGCTTTTGCATTATAATTGCTAGTTTAAAATTTAAAATGAATGGTCTATCTTTGAGGTCTTGCGCCAACCCAATAATCACAGAAATATAAAGACTGATAAAGTCATAAAATGAAGAGTTTGGGATGATTTATTGTTCATTATTTCTACTTAATCTACATTCATATAAACAGTAAATCTTCATACACCCAATACCACAATCTTCATTTATCTTTTATGACAAGGCAGCAAAAAGATAGCTTAATGAATGGAAGGTTGTAAAAAGATCATACTACAAGCTATACAGTCAAAGATGTTTGACATTTCTAAAACCCTGGAAAACCAGTAACATCACATTAACTATTTTTGGTTCTCAACAAGATTGGTTTATGACCTTGTAAAATATAAAAATCAGAAATGCTAAACATATTCAAAATAAGAAGTAAAAGCAACCTGATAAAAATTCCATTATCTGGCATGTCTGCTTACTGAAGCTCAAATAAAGCCTCATTCCTAGCTTGGGGATATACCATTTGGGGCTGTGAATAGTCATCATTCTCTTTGCTTCCCCCCAAAAATGTTATTGATTCTTTTGAATAGTTTAATTTATGATTATTTATGATAAGTCAAAAGGAAAATTTGATATATATCCCAGCAAACAGATGCTGTGTCTGTATAGGCAGACACACTATATTTGATCCTAGCTAAAAGGCCCAGAAGCAGTAGCAGCAAATAGAAGATACACTACATTAAATCATGACCAGAAACCAAAATTGGTGTCAGAAATTTCAAATTTCAGATCCCACAATTATGTGTCAGCTTGTCCAAGGACAATGTATTATGGAAACCATAATAGAAAACAGATGTAAATTACATCTATCCACTTTACTCATTCGCATCAAATTAGATAATGTTATAGTAAGCATTAGAAAACTTAGAAACAAATATATTTATTTTATGTCTATGAATTTTGAAGATGGGGTAAACAAAAGAAATATCTCATTAAATAATATTGTTTACACATGAAAAAGTAAACTTTGATAATTAACAACAAAAGTAAACTTACAGATAGTCCAAAAACATTTATTGTCAAAATGAATTCTTATCTGTGATGATTCTGAAGTTCATTATAGCAATAATAAATCAACATTGGTGGCTTCATACTGTTATGAAAAACTTGCTGCAAGCAGGAAAAACTGTTTAGTCATTTTTTTTTCCCATTTCTAATTGCAGACTGACAATTTGACCAAGTATAAATTAACTCTACATTTCACTTGAAGTCAGTTTTCACTGCAGGGACTAGTCAACTCTCTGGACTAGTCCCTGCAGTTTTCTTGGCAAGATTTCAGAAATGGTTTACCACTGACTTCTTCCTAGGGCTAAGAGAGAACAACTACTAGCCCATGGTCACCCAGTTGGCTTTGTACTTACAGCAGAACTAAAACTCACAGTCTCCTGGTTTCTAGTTTGTGTCTTAATCATTACACCAAACTGGCTTTTCTTGACAATAATTTGAATATAATCTTGGAAACTGGTTTGTTTATTCTTTCATTTTAGCCTCTTAGAATTAAAAGCATCCAATTTAGTTCATTTCAATTTGAGGATACCAAAATATCAATATGTGGTTGATTTGTTTCATATTTAATTGTGCTGAGTTTACAATAATCTCACACAATGCCTTTGCTATTGTTCTAAAGTAATTATCTACCTCTACTATCTTCTTATATTGCTGCTGTCCAATATACTACAGGTATTAACTTGTTTAGCAGGGCAGTTGAAATGACATTCATGTCTTGGGTGTCTCTGCAGGGATTAAATAAACTTGCCATATACTACTCGTCTTCTTCACTCATCCTTCCAAGAACACTCACTACCTGGCTAGAGATACATTCTTAGAATGTATAATTATGCATATGAATGCTGGTGCTTTAATTAATATATTTCTATTTTTTAAAATGTTTTAAATTTAACCTTACTTCTTTGTCCAAGTAATTTTTTTATTTCCTTTAACTGCTTTATATTAATGTTTCAGATGCATATAAAACAATTAATGTAGAACTTCTTAATCTTATTTAATCTAAAGTCAGCCTTTTCAGTTTGCATCTTTTTATCATTTTATGTAGCCCTTATGTTACTTAACTTTGCCCTTTATTTGGTGTGTAAACTCATCTAGGATAGTTGCTTTCTTGTGATGGTTTGAAAATAAAATTAAACCCCAAACATATGAAATATATTTGGGTCTGTTGGCATAACATGATTACTATTCACAGTTAATGTTTACATTGATTTCTTGTGGGAGTGAGATATCTGAACATTACTCAATCATAGTTTTTTATTCTTATGGCCGTGCTCCAAAAAACCCAGCCTGATGATTATAGAATAAGAAAAAGAGATTTCATAAGCAATAATAACACCCCAAATTCATTCGAACCAGAGATCATAAAATAAAATTATCCATGGGTTGCTTCCTGAATACCACTCAGAGAAAGAAACATCAATGAATTTGCAGTTAAATGGCTGTTGTCTTGATTGATTGATTGATTGATTTGATTTGATTTCTATAGCTGCCCACATTAGTAAATGACTCTGGGCAGATGTAAATATGTTATATAAACCAGACCAATTTTTAAAGTGTCTTTAAAGACCTAAGAGGTTAGTTTGAAATACTGACACATTTATATAAAAATAAATGCTATTGATATTAATAAAGTAACATGCATCAAAACATGATTAGTTTCTGATGCTTTGAGTTAGGCGCAGTTATGAAACATTCAGTCAAAATAAGCTTAAGACTACTGAGAAGATAGCGTATTCTTACTTTTCTGCCCTTATCTGGCAGTGTAGGGTTTGTTTTTTTAATGATGCCTATCAGATGTTGAAATGTATACTATTCAATTTCTGCTATATAATGAGCATTTTTACAGAATTATATTCACATTATTTCCCTGCATTACTGCTCTGAGTTGCTTTCTTTAGCATACATCTCCAATGTTCTTCATCTTACTCAGGTACTTTACTGAGTAGATTGTGCAATGAATGTATTTACAATACAAGATAATTAACAGCACAAGAGACAAGTAAAGATTTGATCAACAGCATGCTGCTTACTATCATGTCATTAGTAGATTATTTATTTTGGCAGACACATTGTTTAAATTTGGCTCTGCATAATGTTTATATATCTTTGATTCCATCTATTAGGATAAATGTTTCAGAAATAACAGCCACACTTAGCAATTTTTTATGTATTTTCATCTACCATATGTCTAATTCTGCATCCAGATTGTTCTTCCTAGCTCTTTCTTTAAAGGCATCAGTTTGATAAATAGAATACATGGAGGGAGATATATATATAGCTGGGTTGATAGAATAAAAGAATTGCTTTGTCAACTGATCTTTAAAAAAAGAAATACAAAAGCAAGTAGAAAAAAATCCCTCAGGTTTTTTTTGCATTAATGACTTCTATGTTGTACATAAATCAAAGACATACAAATTGGTGGTAATCCATTCCCTTCCAGTACTTCCCTCCACCCAGAGGTGGTATTCAGCAGGTTCTGACCAGTTCTGGAGAACCGGTAGCGGAAATTTTGAGTAGTTCAGAAAACCGGCAAATATCACTCTGACTGGCCCCGCCCCCATATATTCTCTGCCTCCTGAGTCCCAGCTGATCGCCTGGGTCTTCTTTTGTTACCCTGCACAGGAGAACGGAGCTGGAAAGCAGGTTAATGGGGTGGGGAGGGAATGGGGATTTTGCAGTATTGTTCCCCTGCCATGCCCACCAAGCCATGCCATGGCCACCAAGCCACACCACAGAACCAGTAGTAAAAATTTTTGAATCCCACCACTGCCTCGACCCCAGTTTTGGAATGTTCTTCTGAATGAGCCATGCCTGACACCAGCAAAGACTTTTTTGTTTATTTCTCTAGGGTTTAAATATATTAATATTTTACATTGACTATATGTATTGCACAGAAACTTTTCAGTTAACTATATAATATTAATGTTACCGCTGATATACTATATTTCTAATTATTTCATTATAAAAGTTATTACAGGAACTACAAACTTTTTAAAAATTGTAACAGTGTATTCTAAGATAATCTAGGAAATTGTGGGAATAAGGAAAATTTCTCACAGTATCTTTTCTCTATAATAAACAAAAGACGGTAGACATAAATTATTAAATATATGTGTGTTACTATGATCACAAATTACAATTATACAAATTTAAATTGTTAAAGGACAGTAGAAAATATTACACTATTTAAAATAAAGTTTTCCAAATTATTGTTAATTTTTAGTCTGATAGCTTTTCATACAAAATCATATGCTTTTTCTCTGTATGATTCATGAATGCAGCAAAACATGGAAAGTAATAAATAATTTTATGGTTAGCAAAGCATTGAAATCTTCAGGAGAACTGTTATGAGCATCTGTCTTCTATAGAAGGAAAAACAATGAAACAGAAAATTAGTGTGAAATAACTTCATTTGGAAGCAGTATTATTAATAAACTAGAGCTGACAGAATAATCTTCTTGTAACACCTTAAATGCTAATAACATAATAAATTGTCTGTTTAAATGGATTTTTGTTTGTTTGTTTTGAGCATCAGCTAATAAAGAACTGGATACTAAATTAACAAGAGTTCAGCATGTAATCCAATAGAGGATGAATGGCTTAAAATGTTTTAAACATAACATACAATCATTTAAGAAATACTGGTTAACACTGAGGTTGTTTAGTGTGAATAATTTCACCTGAGTTAACAGTTTTCAGATTTTAAGAATACAATTATAGCTTCAAAAGATATTACTAACACTTCTAATCAAACTATCTAAGATAGGCGTGTCAAACTTGATTTCATTGAGGGCCACATCAGGGTTATGTTTCACCTTGGGGGGCCAGGGTGGGCACTCATGTCAGGAGGGGCGCCTATGGTGGCCCAAGTGCTCTGCCATCAAAAATGGGATCTTGAGTTCTGTTTTTGGCTAGGACAGCCTCCTGCAACCTTCTGCCAATGAAAACAGAGCTTGAAGGGTCCATGTGGACAGAAGCACAGTGGCAGAAGCACTGTGGGTCAGTTCTTTGCTATTTCCAGGGCAGCCCCGTGGGCCAGATCTAAGCACTCTGCGGGCTGGATCCGGTCCCCAGGCCTTGAGTTTGATACCCCGGTCTAAGACATCAGATAGTCCATTCATCACTCCTTGGAATATTGTACAATTTATTTTCTTTTTCTATTGGTCCCTTCAAATTAGTTTTGAATCCTAGTAACTGCCTGACTAGTCTTATTAGATTGCAATTCACTCTGTACATGCAGCAATCCTATCCCTGATGCCGCTCCTTCTCCATTCCTTTTTGAGAACTATTTGTGTAAAGTCAGCATTAAAATACCTATCGATCCCTCTTTTCTGCACCCCTGCCTACAATAAATGTACATGTGCATCTAACTGTATGCTGTAATATAAGTCTGGCCATTAAACCAATATTCTGTAACTTATTTAATAGATTTATTATTACTTGCAAGTTGTCTGAGAAATATACAGGTGTCTATAGCTATGCCCGCATACCTGCTTATCCAATGCTTATGGAAACTTAAGATGAACATTTTTTTTCTGTAGGAAACCATAAAAGAGAGCTATGCCTTACTATGCAAAGTCTTTACACCAAGTGCTTGTCAAAGAAGGTGAGCATCAGTAAAGCAAGCCGCTTCCAAATGTGAACATAGCCTCTTCCTTTACAAGGCTTGCACAACTGCTTCAAGGATTGTCCCTACTGTTTGTAGTGCCTCTTGCAAAATGCTTGTTTGAGGAAAGTTCGTAACTCATTCTAATACCTTTTGCCAAGCAACTGTCCTGAATGCTCAGCAGTTTTATTAAATATCAGGGTAATGATCAATAGAATGAATTAATTAGATTGATAGACATATAGCCATTTCTGTGTTTAACTTTTATAGAAATTAAGAGTAATGTCTTAAAATCAGAATTCATCCATCATAAACCCACAATAAAATACACAGGTATGTGGTCCTACTTCTCATATATTGTCTGAAGTTATTTTAGATTTTATCTCCAAGGATGGATATTTGAAAATATACTTTTGTTGCTTCCTTACACCATTTTTAATTAAAAACAGAAATGACATGCCTGAAACAAGATTTTATTTTATTTTATTCAAAAGAATCTACAAAGAACACTGTGGTGTCTTTACTTTTGAGGAAAATGTCTTTTATCATATATTTTAGTACAACACATTAAAATCAAATATCTCCTGTAGCAAAATGATTCAAGTCTCTGGAACTCAAATAATTTTCTAATAAAAAATGCATGAGACAAATAAATGCACTTTATGTTCCACAAGAAAAGGCAGTTTCAACAGGCTAATGCTCAGAGAAAATTCATTTTCTCAACCAGCCATTTCATTCTGTGGTGCTGTTACAAGCTCCTTCCGGTTGCTAGGCAACCATAATTCATAGTACCTTTTAATGGATACTCTGCTTCTGCTGAGAACATTAAGGTGAAGAGAATAAATGCCTTGGGTGAATCTTGAAATCTTTCATTATGCATGTCATTCTATTTTTGTAATGCTATAATGCTGAAATGTTTCTGTGGCAGGCAACTGAGTTGTGGTAATTGCATATTCCACTCATATATGTTTTGTAAGCAGAGCAGCACAGGCTTGTCCAAAATGAGTTATTTCAAACATGATTGAAATAGGACTTTCTCACTACTAAAGGCAGTAAATAAACCCCCTCCCTCCAAAGGAGTAAAGAAAGTAGGTCTGGAATAGGTCTTCAAATTTCCAATAAATATATGGAAAGCAAGCAAACAGGTTTAGGATTTTGTATAAGGATTTTAAAAAATATAAAATAAAAACTGTGAATATAAGATCTGACTATTTTGGCTGTTCCCTCTCATTCCTTATTTTTTCTTTCCTTCTTTTATTTCATTTAGTTCAAGCACAATGACAGGTGCAATAGTATCTATACATTTTTATAGAAATCTGTCCAATAAAAATACCAAGAACCAAAGAACTGATCTTTTAGCTTTTTGATCTCTTGGTCCTATAAAGTTTGGGACACGAGATTGAAAAGTGAGTTGTTGTTTAAAAGGAAAAAAAAAAAGAAAACAAACAGTCCCACTGTTTCCAGTTACAACATAAACCAGCATTGGAAACTTTGTCAAACATTCTGGTTCTGTTAGTTAGATTGTTGATTCATTCCAACTGGATCTCTTAATGTACATGACCAACAATTAATTTCATTAATTTCACTCAACATCCAAACATCATTATTCTTTGGTCACTGGTTCATGTTTCATTCCCAGGATTGGATGTTCTGTGGAGGCTTTGGTTCAAACGAATCTCACCATTTCCTCACCTTTTCATTCCCCTCACATCTGATGTTTAAAAAATAATAATCAGAATTCCAGAATTTTGTTTAAAAATATAGTTAACAGTATTACTGATCTAAAATATATTTTTGTCAATATTATTTAACAGAATGGGATATCTGTAATTTTCTTTTCATGCTGAAATTATAAGCAGGATGTCTGATTAGGACATGCAATAAAGCGGCATGAAAAGATACCTCAATTTTCATGTCACAATGGACTACATTTTGACAAATCCATGTGCTCTCTTCATGTTAAAATGATGCCCCCATTTATTGTAGTTTACAGTTAATATGAAAACACTGATTCTGAATTCAAACAGTAGAAAGCGCATAAAACTACAAACAACTTGCTAGCACATGTTGTCCAAGCCACTGTTCTCTAGGGACAATTCCTTCAAGGCCTTGAAAGATTTCATAAATATTATTGTTCAAGATCTTGAAAATACCTTACTATTATAAATAAAAATAAAACCATATAAAATGAGGATGCCTCAGTAATGTGTATTGGACAGCAATTTTTTTGAATCATAAAATCTAACTTTAATAAATATATTTATTTTATTAATTTCACTACAACAGTAAAATTACAGACATATGCATCTACACTCATAATTAACAATGTGTTTGGAGAGGAAATGTGAGCCTATTGTGAAAAGAACAAATTTGCCAAATTCCAAGTAAATTCTTTCATAATTTTTTCACTTTGGTTTCAGATTTCTTTTAATCAGGGATGCTACTTTACATTCCATTACTAACCATGTATTAAAAGGACCATGATGATGAAAGTCTGGGAAACAGTGTATATAAATTAATTCTCTGCATTCATTCCAGTCATGATAAATACTTATTAAAAATAAATTATGATCAACTTATCATGCATTATGCATATTTAATAAACTTTCTGAAGCTATGTGGGAGTTATTTATTTATTAAAATTTTATGTTGCTCATCTCTTTTATAAGGCAACTCTAAGTAGTTTACAGATTATAAAAACAAATAGAAAAATAATTAAAGTATTAAAAGAATACAAATTAAAAATGTTAAATTATACAAAAACCAAAACTAAGAGAAGATTCTGTTCTTAGTCATGAATCTCCATATTGTGCCATTTGTAAAGATCAAGATCCAGTATGTCAATACTTTTTCTGATGTTTACATTGCTCATGAAAATATATAAGAGAAGGAAAGGAAAACTTAGCAAAACTACCTTAATTAAGAAATGTTTCCAGATTGTTCCTAACATTACTAATGAAGAGGCATTATCATACAAATTCATCATTCCTCCTTAGCACTGAGTACTCCTAGGTCCTTGACAGAGTGAGGGTCATCAATAAGGTCATAATCGCCTAGTTTGTATTTGGTGTGCTGATTTTTTTTTTTTTACCAATGTGTAGGACAGAGCATTTGTTGGTCGAGATTTGGAGTTGCCAATTGTTTGACCATTCAGACACATAATCAAGGTCACTTTGAAGAGCAGTAGCATTGTTGGTGGTGTTGAACAGTTTTACTTTATCCGCGAAGAGGATGCAGTTGCTTATAAGGTGATCGCAAAGGTCATTTATGTAGAGTATAAAGAGTGTGGGTCCAAGAATGCTACCTTGGGGGACACCTCTGTTAACTGGAGCAGAGTTTGATAAAGCACTCCCTATTTTTACTATTTGTTGCCTGTTTGACAGGAATGCAGTAATCCACTTATGAAGGGATCCGGAAATGCTGTAAGAGTTTAGTTTTAACAGTAGTTTGTAATGGACCACTGAATCAAAGGCTTTGCAGAAGTCTATGTAAATTGCGTCTATTGCTTTACCCTGGTCAAGTAAGTTTGCTACATAGCAAGTTTTGTTTTTACGCCATAGTGATTTTTTTTTTAATTGGAGTTTTCTTATTGTTATGGGTAATTTGTTTTGTTTTTGTTTTTAGGGGTTACTAATGGTACATATAGTTTTATGACTCTTTTAAGTTCAAGTAAGAATGCATTATAATAGTCTTCTGTAATATTACAGTTAGAAAACAGAATGTGCCAATCAAGAGATGATAAGTCAGCATCTATGAGATCATAGTTGGCTTTTTTGAAATTGTATTTTGGAGATCCATCATTATGATCTTCTTTGTGAGGGCGTAAATTGAGACAAAAGTCAATCATACTCTGGTCACTATTTGAAAAGGGTTCTTGTATTTGTAGGCCATAAATTGAGTTTGAGCTGTTGCAGAAGATGAGGTCGAGGCAGTTGTTGAGTCTAGTGTTGTTAGTTACTAATTGATCTAGTCCCAGTGAAGTAGTGGCATTATACAAGGTTGCATGTATGGGTTCGGATGTACATTCGGTTAGGGTCCAATCTATGAGGTAGATTGAGGTCACCAAGGAAAATAAGAGGGTGTGGACAAGAGGCAGCCCACATCAGCAGTGAAGTTAGTTTGTTTGCATGAACTATGTCATAATCAGGGGCTCTATAGCATAGTAAGAAGTGGATAGTGGTATTTAAGGACAGTTCACAAACAGTCTCTGGAAGAGCAAGTTCTTGTGCAATTTGAATCTTTCTTAGATTTAGTGATTCTTTTATAGAAGATAGCAACTCCACCTTCTCTACGGATTTCGTGATCTGACTGATAAACATGATATTCTCTGACTGTGGTAAGGGAGTCTGAAAAAGATGCATTCAACCATGTCTCACAGACAAATATAAAATCGAATGTGGCTGTGCTTAGTAAGATGAGGAATTCCTGCATTTTGTTTGCGAGGCTTCTTGTGTTGAGTAGTTTGCATTTTAGATATGTATTAGTGGGTCTGGAGGAAGTAAGGGGCATGCATGCCTATTGTTGGATGTTGGGGTGATGGTTGTTGGGATTTAAGTTGAAGGTCTTGCTTTTGATACATTCTGTGAGGTAGTCAATGTATAGGTTAGTATTTCCTCGTTCTTGTAATCTTTTGAGTTCAGAGCATAGTTCATGGGACCGTACACGTTGCTGTAAGGTAGGTCAGGGCGAGAACGGAGATTCTTATGGTTGATGTTGCTCTTGGCAAGTGAGTTTATAGTGTAAATGAATTTTTGTTTGCTTAATTCATTTTTGCAAACGACCCTGCAGAAGTGTGGGGCCAACGAGCCGTCACTGTTTTTGAACTCTGGGCCGATGCGGGAAATGTTGAGTATTTCATCAGGGGAAATGCTTGATGTTTGATAGCCAACTGATGATGTTGCAGACATTTGTGATGTAATCATTGTTATTGTTGTCTTCAAGACCAAATTACAATTTTCTAAAGAATAAAAAACTAGTGATCATGTTTAAAGTCCTGATGATCAAATATGTGAGGTTCCTTTTAAGTACATTATTTCCATACTCTGCCTCATATTATCATATAAGAATAACAAAACAAAGTCTCTTATACCAAGTACTCTTAGAAAAGTGCTAATTTCCAGAATCCTGCTTTGTCTGCAAATTGGAAATAAATAAGTCACAGTTCATCAGCATATGTACTCTCCCAAAATCCAGTGGTGTCAAAAATGGCCAAATTTGGATTATGCCATTTTGAAACTCCCCAAAAATAGTCTGGAAAATAGACATATCTTTTGTGGTGATTAAGAGCGATAGGTGGATGATTCAAATGTAAGAAACTGTATACCTATTATAAATTAATGTATGATCTTCAACAGGAATTAGCATCTGGAACATTACTTGCCTGTCTGTTCCTTCAGTTTTTAACCAAGATCTTAAAGCTTTTAAAATCCATTAAACATTTTATCCAACTGTATTATTTACATACACAAAGATTAATTGGCTTGACAATCTTGGTACAATCAGCTTATTCAATATATGCTTTGATTCAATACACATCAAATAAGATGGCAACAATTCCCAAAACAAACACCTGCTTGCGGACTGCTTTCTCATCTCTCTTAGAAGTGAGCTCCAACTCCCAACATGTATGTACTTCTTTCCATAGTTAGATATTACATTCTTCCCATTCATATATAATATTTTTAATGTGCTTTGAAGTATAGAATGTTCTTGGATCTGCATGTTGACCATGGAAATATCACAGAACAAAAACTGGCTTTTGCCCCATAGTTAAATATCAGAATGATTCACCAAATTTGTGCCATAATGTAATTAGCAATAGGGTTAATATTCTTCATCTCAAGAATATTTCTTTATTTTTTCTCTCTATGGAAATATCTTGCAGTATGTTTTCAGCATGGCTTTTTACCTTTCATGAAAATTTTAAAAAAATCCTTTTCCTCTAGTATGATCTGAATTTTTGAAAGTATGGTTCATATTGTCCTCAGGCAGAAACCTAGCATTCAAGAAAAACAAACCAGCACATACACACACAGCAACCATTACACCAGGTTCAGTCAGGTGACTCTAATCTAACACACAGGCAAACAAACATCAGTATGGAAGAAGCCCAAACCAAAGGGAGAAGCCCAAACCAAAGGCAAAGAAACAAGCAGTTCAGAAACCAGAAATCTACCTCTTTTTGCCTCTTCAAGCAAGTTATCCAGTTTGCTGATGTAGCTAACTTTCTATTTATTCCTTCAATCCATACCAAAACCAAAGTTTTCCTAAAATTACTGATGCCAGCCATTTCTTGTTTTTATCTTATAGATTTTGTTATGCTAAACACATCTCTGTCACATGTGTCAAGAAATGTGCATGTTTGTACTGATTAAATGATATGTCTGTGTATCATTTAAGTATGTCTAATATTTACAGTATACACCAATAGAAAAATGAACTTTCTAGCTACTGAAATGGAAAGCTATTTGACCTCAGTCTAATATGGCTACTTTCTTATTAAAATTAGTGATTAAGAATAGCCTGTTAGTCTAAAACCAAAAGAAAAATGAAAGCCCATAGAGTCTTGAAGAAAAATGTGAGAATTAAGCTTTTAAAACCCCCAAACTCTTTCTCAATATCTATTCAATATTATATCCTTTCCTAATATTATTTTTTTCCTAAATTGAAGCTGGAAGTATTTTCCTTAAAAAAGGAACAAATGTATTGATCTTAAATGAAACAGATTTAATATAAAATTGAATTGAATCTATTATTTGCAACATAAAGAAATAATGTTCTGGATCTATCAAGGGAATTCAACATTTCATTTTGTCTTGTCTTGCATGTTTCATGTAAGAGTCAAAGAAATCCATCCCTTGAAAACTATACTTTCAAGTGTACTGTGAATCAGAAAAAAGAATATGAGTGCTTAATATCATTTTATCAAAGCACAAAAAGAGCAGCAGGAGACCCAAACCGGGGGAGGTCACAGCCAACAACATTTCTGCAAATAAAATAGTGCTGTAGAAGCATCAAATGCAAATTACTGTTTGTTAGAAAAATTTAATGGACTTCCACGTCACTTTATAAAATGCTTAATTGTAATCCCCCTTTTAATATACACCATCAGATTCAAGGGGAAGATGCCCTGCTGATGGCAATTACAATCTGTCAAATAGCATATTTATTTACACTTGGTTTCTAAAGCTCTAAGATAAAAAAGGAATTCTTTTCCACTTGTCAACAAACTATAATTATTGTGTATCCTTCTGTCACTTGCTACACAAAACTTTGGGTCCTAATTATATCTACTGCAACAATTTTGTAAATGGGGTGCTTCTCTTTCCCTTTCGTTTCCAGGAATATAATTAACATCAAGCATTTATTTATTTTATTCATTCCAAAGTAACTTTTGGGAGAATGTTAAATATGTTGATAATTTTGTATCTGTGCTTCATTGGATCATAGGGTTAGAACGGAACTTGGAAGTAGTCCTTCCTTGGTATAGATCTGCATATCCCTGACTCCTGAAGCCCTATTGAGGCTTTATCTCTATCTATGACAAGAAAAGGCATCAACTCTCAATACACCCCGTTTCTCTGTCAAGCAATGTATGCCATGCAAACCTTCCTCTACTGTTTAGTCGAAATCTGTTGAGCTGCTTCTTGTGAGACTTTCTGTATATACACATTTATTTAAAGGAAGGTGGGTATTTTTTTCAGCTACAGTATTATTCCAACAGCTGGAAACAGTTACAGATGCAGAGTGTGGGATGATTAATTAAGACCAGAGGTATATAGTATGCAATGGGAATGTCCTATATTGTATGGTAATTTTAGTGGCTTCTGTGTTAAGTCACTAATTAAGTTTTTACATTTTTACTGTTCCATTCACACATTTTTATTATTCTTATGCTTTTGCTAATGCACACGTTACTTTTAAAATGACACTGTCACTTTGTTATCTCTATCATTTAGAATTTAAGGTGTGCTTTTAATATATGCTTCAATTGATAATGATCCTCTCTTCTCTATTCCCTTTGTTGTTATTATTAACAGTTATTATTGTTATTAATAACATTTGGGTAATAAATACATAATTTTTTCTGTCTCTTTTTCTATTTTAGATATCACATTCAAAGTGTTTAAGTATTTAAAGGAAATAAAATACATTCTAACATTTCTTTCTATTTTCTTAAATATGTCATATTGTTTACTGTTATATGTTCTATTCTATCACTCAGAGAATGTACTGTTAAAATAGAGTAGATATTATCCAGAGACACTAAACACATTTTTTTGAAAAAAATATCCAGAATCTACAATCAGCCAATATAATTCAATATAGCAGGTGCTATATTGAATTGTCTTGGGTTGATTAGCTTCCAAAAGTTTTCAATTGGAGCATAAAATGGAAAGGAGCAATAGATGATAGATTCAAGTCTGACACTGGGAAGGCAGAATAAAATGTCAGTTTTACGTAGAATAAAATAATGTGTTATCATAGAATCTCCCCAGGGATCAGATTGGTCCAACTATGTTGGCTTTTCAAAGGCTTTTAAAGACATAGTTTTGTCATGGGACCTGGCACAATTCATGCAATGTTTATGTTGTTTTCCTGTTGTGATTTTGTTTTTCAGTTTGGCTAAGTATTATGCTTTTTTGTTTTTATGTTATTTATGCTGCTTTTAATTGCTATTATCCACCCAGAGTCATGAATTTGAGATGGATAGCCTTATCAATTAAGAAAAAATAAAATAAAATGTTAGTTTTACACAAAATAAATTTAGTTTTATAATGGAATAAAAAAAGTGAAAAAGGATGGATTTTGAGGAATGGTTGGTATTCTGGATAGAGATGGGCCTGCCATCCCATTAACAACCAGCAGAGACAACGTTGTACATTTCTCGTTTGCTTGTTCTCTTTCACAAAACATCTCATTGCCTATAACTAATTCGCTAATGCTTAAATATGAGCAAAGAAATTGCCTCAATGAATTATCCTTTCATTGTAACAGTTTTCTAATTTTTAATTACAAAAAAAGTCATGAAAATAAGAGAAAAGAAAAAAATTCTGGAGTAACTGTACCAGTATGGAGAGAAAAGGCAAAGTTTCAGGAAGCAATATTTTCTCCAATAAGGAGGATATGTTTAAAATGATGGGACCTTGGTGCTTTTTGAGCTTGTTTCATTGCAGACATTTCTTTACCAAATTAGGTAACATCACCAGGGCCAGAGTAATACCTTGTTTAAGTAATGAAACATCTGCAAGAAAACAACAAGCTCATGAAAGCACCAAGGAACACTTAATATTTTCTTTCATGGAGTTAAACCATATATGTTGCTCCCCCACTTGATTCTAGTCTGACTGACATTCCAACAGATAGTCATTGACAGAGGTCTTACACTACTAAAAAGTGTATGGCCTGGCAGAACAATTGCATAATGAATTGTTTTGTAATGAGTTGCCAACAATTGGCCCAGCTAATAAAATAATGTTGACATTTACTGAGATATAGGGTCTCCTCAGCAGATAATGATCTTCCTAGAATCATAGAATCAAAGAGCGCTATTTTGACCATTGACTCCAAACCCATGTTAAATGCAGGAATTACTCCAACAGATAGCTGCATCATAAAGATGAGCAAAACATTTGAAAGAAGAGTTTTGCAATGTACAATATTTATTGGGTTTTTCCATAAATAAATTAATAGTAAGTAAGAAAGTAAATACAAAGCAGTCATGCAGTTAAAGCAGTTAAAATTGCTGCTTTAAAATTGTTTCTGAGCTGTTTTCACAATCATGTCCTTTCATGGCAACTGAAACTGTTTATTAGTTGTGTATGCCCTCACAGAAAAACTGGGAATATGTGAAGCAGACATGCAAAACTTGCAAAAGAGTTATCCTCATCAAGAAAGGTGCTACAATCACACTGGCATATATGGCAAACCACTTGTTTCAAATTTTTGCACAGACCTACTGTCCGGAGTTCCCTTGAGCACATTCACCGAAAGAAACTCATTGTTCTGAGGACTGGCTCCAATGTTAAAATGCTGTCTCTGATTTGAAGTATTTTCTAAAATGTAATCTTCATTCCTGCAACTTAAATTCATTATTTCTGTAATCTGGGAAGCTTTCATGTAGTTTGAAACAAAAGAAGACATGCCTTGACCTTCTTTTGCCTTCTTGAAATATGATATTTGATCCCCATTTTCTAGCCTTCATGTCTCATGAAAAATATATTAATCTTTTTCAATCTCTCTTAATAATACTTAATACCAACTTCTCTGCTCATCTTTGTTACCATTTTCTTAACCTGCTTCAATTTCTGAGGATCTTTCTTAAACTCTGAGGCCCAGAACAGGTAACGAAAAGATGAAAAGAAAAGAGAATGGTATAATTGCTTCTTATCATTTAGAAAGTTTACATTGCTTGAGTAAACCTCAAATTGCATTTACATTTGTTTCTATCCAGATTACACCAATGTCTTATGTTTAGCTTTTTTTCCTCTCTGAGGTGACAGCACTTTCTTAAAACAAGAAGGTTATACCTTTCAGTTTTCATCCCATCTCTATGGCCTTACAAATATTGCAATCAAGTCTCATCATAATCAGCACAAAAAGATACCTTTGTATGTGCAGCTTGGGTTAATTTTCAATATGCTACACCACACAATGTCTTCTTTGTTACTCTGGTTATTGCTTCTGTGCCACATACCCAGGATAAGAAAAAAAGATGCAAAAAAGAAAATGAAAAAGTATTTCTTTGTTTTAAGACAGATCAAGAATAGCAATTACATCCAGATAGTCCTCAACTTATGACAGTTCATTTAGTGATCATTGGAAGTTACAAAAGCACTAAAAAAAGTGACTTATGACCATTTTTACACTTATGACAGTTGCAGCATCCCTGTGGTCTCATGATCAAAATTCAGATGCTTGGCAACTAATTCATATTTATGACAGTTGCAGTTTCTTGGAGTCCTGTTTTTGCATTTATTTTTTTGATAAGCAAAGTCAATGGGGAAGCCAGATCCACTTAACAACTGTATTACTAATTTAATAATTGCAGTGATTCACTTAACAACTGTGGCAGGAAAGGTTGTAAAATGGGGCAAAACTCAACGACTGTCTTAGTTAGCAACAGAACTGAGGACACAATCTAACACCCTTCTCAGTGAAGAAATTCAAATAAAAATTTCCCCTTCCTTTTCTTTTAAACCATTATTCCATATCTATGTAAAGGTAAATGTTTCCCTCACACATACATGCTACTCATTTCTAGCTCCGTTACAGAGCCAGCGCTGTCCGAAGACATCTCCGTGGTCATGTGACCGGCATGACTAAATGCTGAAGGCTCACGGAACACTGTTACCTTCCCATCAAAATGGTCCCTATTTTTCTACTTGCATTTTTACATGCTTTTGAACTGCTAGATTGGCAGAATCTGGGACAAGTAACAGGAGCGCACTCCATTATGCGGTGCTAGTATTTCGAACTGCCGACCTTTCTAATTGATAAGGTCAGCATCTTAGCCACTGAGGCACTCCTCCCTTCATGTCCATGTAGCAGATCTTAAATAATGCTATCATACCTGTCATCTGTCTTTTCCAAAATTTCTACAATGCCTTCTCCTGAGACTTATTCTATCATCCTTGTTGCCCTCTTGCCCAATTGTTTGGTAATGATTCTTAAAGTGTGTTACCTAGACTTGGACAAAGATTTTGATATAGGTCTAACCAAGGCTGAAAAACAGCTACTACCCTGTTTCTCCAACAATACGGCCTCCCCCAATAGGAAATCCCAGCATGTTTTATAGGCATGAAATGAAATTAAGCCCCTCCCCCCAAATTAAGGCCTATATTAAAACATGCGAAATGGGGGGGAATGGTGGGGGGGCTTGCTGTTAGGAAGTACTTTTGTTGCACACCCGGATATGGTGCTGCCTGCGTTGACCCCGATACGAAGTGCCCCACCAACGCCGAGGTCAACATCCAAGCCATCGCTGCCCGCCTGCCCAAAGATGCAAGGGGGGGAATTAAGTCACCCCCGAAAAGACGGCCTAGCCATTTTTGGGGGGGCTCAAAAAAAAAAAAGACCCGGCCTTATTATATGACAAACATGGTATTATCCCAGGGCAGTAGCTCTGTTGAATTCTACTGTATAGCGCAGTGTTGGTGCGATGTCGGGGGTTTTCAATTCAATGTGTGGAGTGTGAAGGATGTGTGTTTGTGTTTATTTTCATGGTCATGATGTGCACTGAAGATGGTGTTTGATTTCATTGTACGAGGTGGAATGACAATAAAGTAAACTAACTAACAATACAGAATAGAATGGAATTCACAAGCTACATTTATTGATGAAGCTTAAAATTGCATTTACCTTCTTTAATATCTTGTCACACTTAGGATTAATATTCAGTTTCTGAACAACCATAATTCCAAAACCTTTTCACGAGTATTATTACAAAATCAAGTGTACCTCCTTCTTTTCCTGTTACATACTTTTTTTCCTAATAACCTTACATTTTGTTTCCATTATCTCTCACTCTATTATGTATTCACATATCCAGCACTATGATTCCAGGGAAGCCTTCCAAATATAGCTATAAATTCATAGGGCATAAGTAAGCCAAATGTTTTATTACATGTGACTGGTAGTTATACTGAGAAAAAGGCATGATTCATACTTCTAATATTGTGAAATATCATAGCCTTGCATGAATAGTACATTTTAAATTAAATAGCAGCTGATGTTTTTAGATATTATCCAAAAGGATTTTCATAGATAATTTCCTTTCAAAATTACAGAAAGACATGCTTTTTAAAATGTGAACTGTAAAATCAATGTAAAATAATATTGTAAGATCTATTCATCTTTTCTCATAAATTAAAAATTAAATATACTAAAAGTTTTAATTTGTTAAAAAGCTAGACTCTACTGTTTTAAAAAAATCACTTAAAAAAAGCAAATGACTTGAACCTAAATAAACCATGCAGTGTGTTTCTTTCTTCTATTAGGTTATCAATATTTTTCTTCCAGTTTCTTTATTAAAATTCCCTAAGTATCTTGAATAGTTCCCTAACTATAATTCCTCAACTTACAACCATAATTGGGCCAAAAATTTCTGTTGTTAAATGAAACATTTGTTAAGTAAGTTTTGCCCTATTTTATGACTTTTCTTGCCACAGCTGTTAAGTGAATCATCATAGTTGATAAATTAGGAACCCAATTGTTAAGTGAATCTGGCTACTCCATTGACTTTGCTTGCCCGAAGGTTGCAAAAGGTGATCACATGACCTTGGGATACAGCAAGTCATAAATATGAACCAGCTGCCAAGCATCTGAATTTTGATCACATGACCATGGGGATGCTGCAAAGGTGGCAACTTTGAAAAATTGTTATAAGTCACATTTTTCAGTGTCATTGTAATCGTTGTAAAATGGTCACTAAATGAACCATTTTAAGTCAAGGCCTACCTGTATTTACTTTTTCTTAATGACTTTCTCAGTCTGAATATCCACAAGCTCTCAAAATTCTACTGCTCCTTCTTTGAAAAAAATAGATATGAAACATCAGTTCTTTAGGGAAATACTTGGCTTCCGAACTCTAGCCCTCAATACAGAAACAGTCTTGCGATATACCATTACTAGAATCCAGTACATATGTGTTAAATACTATTCTTATCCTCCTAAGATCTTCATAGGATTCAGATATTTTTCTTTATATCAAGTCTGCATTCATTTCATCCCAAAAGATGAAACTTGAAGCAGCATTTAGACTCCATGTAGGAACAGATATTAATTCAGTCCAGGAAAAAAAAGTATATAGTAAGCCACCTCACATAAATTATTCTGGGTGGCTTAGAAAATTAAAAATACTCTCCCTCCGAAACTATAACTCTTCCATACCCAAGGATAAAGTATTAACTACTAATAACCCATAGTGGCAGAACTCATCCCCCCCGAATGAAAATGCCTGCAGGAACAGCAAAGTCTTCAATGCCTTGCGAAAGGCTAACAAGGTTGGCCCATTTTTTTTATTTCTTTCATTAGTTTTCAGTGAAATATTCTAGTTTTCATGATTCAAAGGGCTATTTGATCGTTAACAATTTTCTAAAATTCAGTAGCCATGGAAATTAACCACACATGCTGAAAAAGAAATATTGAAGAATACCATCTCAAAATCTTTTCCCAAAGAATAAATATCCTATTTAATGTTAAAAAAAACTTGAGCTAAGAATACAATTACCCTCATTATATTCTAAATTGCCATTCAATAACAACAAAGTTCATTCATTTTAGTTGAAACTAGCAATGCAATCAGAACTCTTTACCTAATCATGCATGGTTTTATTATAAATTCAGTTCTTCTCTGATTTTTACATTATAGATTATTTTTCTCCTTCCTAGCATGTCAAATATGAGACAATCTGGAAAACATTGGCACATACATTCTGGACTTTGAGTGGCATGCCAGAGGCTGTTCTCCAGAAAGTAGATGGTACCACAATAGTTTATAAATTTAATTTAGTTACATTTAAGGGTATTTAAAAAGACATGATAGTAAATATAGTTAATCTCTATATAATGTTATCCTCCTGTAAAATAATACAATTCAGGAGCATTTACTGAGGACCATAAATAAGGTTTTGAAGGACAACCTGAAGTCTTGAGATCAAAGGCTACATACCAGATTGCAAGGTGATCATCCATTTTATTTATTTCTGGCTTCCAGAAATTATATACAGTACAGCAGTGTTTTATCTGCTGAAGTATCCACAATGGAAATGCCTTTCTACTTCTTCCACAATATATATGATTTGGGTATAATTTTTTTCAATCCTCAAATCTCTTATATAAGGTATAATTTAAAGTAAGCTTCTTATCAAAGTACAAATAGTACATTCATTTTAAACAACATATGTTTCAAAAATCTCCTTTAGATACATAAATGCATGCATAATATATGCACACAGACACAAACACACATGCAAATTAATAAGCTTACCACAGACAAAGAATTTGAAAGCATCGTTCCATCTTGGCCAAGCATATTAGAGACTGTGATTTCAGGTAGATCCATATTTTGGGGGTGGAATGGAATCAGGCCATTATGGTTGAGAGGGTGACACAGTGAAGGGTAACCAGATTCCGTGTCATTCAAATGCACTAGTGAATTGTCAGGTAATGAAGGTGGAGTGATGGGAGGTATGTTAAAATCTTCACTTTCAAGGCTTGGACCAGGAAAAGACTGTTGAAAGATGAAAGAAAAGTTTTAATTAAACTATGAAAAGCCAAGTAATCCATTACTACTTCAAACTGACAAAACACTTTTTTAAACACTGTAAGCAATATAAAGTTTACAAGCAATATAAAGTTTATGACTGGCATAATGTTAGGAAATAATTCTTTACACACTTTAAAGTACCGATCTACTGTATTAAGGCATCTGTATTACAATGAATGAGAAAATAGTTCTCTTGGAGGTTTAAAACCTTTAATATTTTCACAGCTTCCATTAAGTAGAATTCTCTCCACCTCAGTGGCTAAATTTAAGGCTTCATTACAATTTTCTAAGAGCCTTCACGGGGCTGAATAGGAGCTAGAGAAGTGGAATTCAATTTATAAAATTAATATTAGATCAAAAAGCCCTCCTAACACTCATTACCACTCAAGAGCAGAAACAATACAAGTGGAGAAAATCTTGTTCTTGAACGTTTTTCTATAGTGCATAAAAGAATAATAAATTCAATTTGCTACATCCAGTGAAAATTAGCCTTAGATACTGTTGAGGTAATTCCCCGTTCAGAGAATGAGCGCATACAGGGAGACATATTTGAGAGAAGTGTTTGAATAATACATACACAGTACACAGATACACTGTACAGTAAATGTAGGTTTTTACTTCCAGAAAGGTTTAAGCAAAGTCCAAAATAAGCAATCCAAAGTCATTCACAAGTAAATCAGTCAGTTTTCAATCCAGGGATAATCCAAATATCAAAGTCCAGTGTCAAAAAACAGTTCAGTAACAGACTTACATTAAATCCAGTAATATCAGTCAATTAGAAGAAATGGAGGAATAGCAATACTTTCCAACAGAAGGAAACTGAGATACACTCACACTCTCTTCTGAGACTCAGACTAAACAACCCAGGTTTCTGGCTCCATCTTATGGCCATTTGAGAAACCACACCTAATTACAGTTTACATTTTCTTAAAGATACAGTTTTAAAATGTTTATCTTGGTTTATATATTTCTAGCCCAAATAGTTGTTAGGTGACTCATATTCCTAACAGATACAAAATGTGCTATATGAAAATACAGCATTTCTGATTCTGCTATTTTATGTTAATAAGAACAATCTTAATAGTGAATACTTATGTCCATCCACAATTATTGGTAATGTCAACTTAGTTAATCAGAATCTTTGGCCTTGGCCAAATCTAACTATTCTCTTAAGAGGAGCTGAGTGGCATGTCTCTCATGAAAATGAAGAACAGTAGACCAAGAGGCTATGATAGCCTAAGATTGCTTGAAAAGGAGACATGATGATAGAGAAATGCAATAAGTCTTTATTTAATTTTTTTACAAAAAATCGTTAAAAGTTCTTCCCAAAATGGGTTAATCAGGGCACGATCATTCAAATGCTCATCTCTGGAATACTACTGGAAATCAACTGCTGTATATATATACTCATAAACTCAACAATATTCTTACTTCACCTCATCTGCTGGTGTTTCTCTGGCTAACCTGTCAAAAAGCATCTCTAAAACTTTGCAAACAATTCTGGTAATTTCCAATAATCCTTTATTTCCCTCAATGAGCAGCATGAGCTATTTGTCTGCTTTTTCAGCAGACTAATGACAACGGTGGTCTTGGTCCAATCTATAGAAAATACCACTTGAATCTAGTAATAAATGATTTACACTGCATCATGAAAATCAAGAATTGATCTTTGGACATCCATCCTCAAAATTTCACTAGTAGATTTTTCTGGACAACAGAGCAATACCGGCTGTGTAGTAACTTGTAGAACTGCTTTCAGCTGGGATAAGGCTTGTCCAAATTATTTTGCTAGCTGCATCATAGCATTGTGCAGTTTGCTATTTGTATATCCATCTGTTACTGATGCATCATCAAACAAATCAGCCCAGAGTTCTCATTCATGGCACAAATGATTAAGCTCAAATTGCTCTATTATGCATTCATTGTGCAAAATCCTAGCTCTCTGGAAAAGGCTCTGTTGTGCTAGCAAAACTGGAAAGAAAGAAAAGAAGAGAAAGACCAGGAGCAAAGTGGATGGACTAAGTTACAGTAGCCATGAGGGCACCATCAGGAGACCTGAAAAATTATGTTAGGGATAGATTATCATGGAGAAATCTATCTATGTGGTTGTTAGGAGTAAAAAAAGTGACATAATCAATCAATCAACGATCTCTCTGATGGGAGACTACAGAGGCATTCAGGATCGATGTCAGCCATTCAAAATAGGTAAGGTCAAGAGACAGACACAGTAGCAATTCGAAGGATTGCTCTTTATTGTTAGGAAAAATAACAGAATCTTGAAAGCCCGTCTAAGCTTCTTTCTACTCCAACTTATATCAAATATAATTAAGGTAGGGTTATTTTGATTTTCTTCTTTACACTGCCCTTTTTTTCAGGACCGAATAATAGTTTTTTAAAGTCCTGCTTAAAATGATTCACTCATTCCCCCCTCATTTCCAAAGCCAAGTCTACATTCCTTTTTAAATGCAAGCTAAGAGAAAACAATTTAGAATATAATGAGGGCAAAATAGATTGTGTGTGTGTGCACAGAAGTGCATACATTGCTCAAATGACTCATATTATGTCTTTGCATATTACTCACCAATTACAAATATTTTATACAAGCTAATATAAAGACATTCACCTAAATGTTGATTTCTCTATTTTCAATTTCCTGCTGGCTGACAATATTAATTAAGCAGATGGTGAATGACTGACAGAACTGGAGTGATAATTTTCTAAATAATAGTGAACCCACTGCACCATGCTGGATGTCAACAAGACAAATGAACATTTCTAGAAAATTAGATTGAATTTTCTTTCCCCAATTTTTAGAGTAAATTGTGTTTATTTTTGTTAACTATTTGTTCTTTAACAAACATTAGCAGTGTAGGTGTTAGCGGTATAGGTGTGACAGCTAAGTAGAAGTTTATATCAGCACTTTAATGGCCAATTGTTTCCTGCCTTTTTCTGCATGTTTACTGGAGCATGCCATAGTGCACATTCTAATGCTCAAAAAGTTCAGAAATAGTTGCTATTTGCTTAGATCCTCTTGTTTCCTATTCTATTTTGCTCTTGTCAAATTTAGATTATAGCTGAGAAGAAACTGCACTGAGTCACAGAAAAAGAAGTGCAAGATCTATTTCACAGACAAAAGCCAGGAAAAGCACTAGGCCCTGATAAGATAACTCCTTCTTGCTTAAAAGTCGGTGCTGACCAATTGGCCCCCATCTTCACCTGAATCTTCAATAAATCACTAGAGATGTGTTATGTTCCTTCTTGCTTCAAACACTCTATTATCATCCCAGTGCCAAAGAAGCCCTCCATCAAGGAACTGAATGACTACAGACCAGTTGCTCTAACGTCTGTAGTTATATAAACTTTTGAAAGGCTAGCGCTGTCCCTCCTGAAAACCATCACGGATCCCCTGTTAGATCCCCCACAATTTGCATACCAAGCAAATAGATTGACAGATGGTGCTGTTAATATGGCTCTGCACTACATCCTACAACACCTTGAATCTCCAAATACCTACGCAAGGGTTCTCTTTGTAGACTTTAGTTCAGCATTCAGTACCATCATTCCAGACATTATTCTAACTAAACTAAACCAGCTAGCTTGTAAGTGGATCATAAGCTTCCCAACAGTCAGGAAGCAACAGATGAAGCTAAGCAGAATCACATCAGATACCTGTACAATTAACACAGCCACTTCCCCAAGGCTATGCGCTCTCTCCACTTCTCTTCTCTTTATACACCAATGACTGCATCTCAAACAACTCATCTGTTAAATTACTGAAGTTTGCAGATGATACAACAGTGATTGGTCTCATTCGAGATAACGATGAATCCGCATACAGATGGAAGGTTGTATAACTTGACTTGTGGTGTAACTGGAACAATGTGGAACTGAATACACTCAAAACCGTAAAAATGGTGGTAGACTTTAGAAGAAACCCTCCCATACTACCACCTCTTACAATACTAGACAACATAGTATCAACAGTAGAGACCTTCACATTTCTAGGTTCTATCATATCACAAGACCTAAAATGGACACCTAACATCAAAAATGTCATCAAAAAAGCACAAGAAAGCATGTTCTTTCTGCACCAACCCAGAAAGCTCAAACTGCCCAAGGAGCTGCTGATACAGTTCTACAGAGGAATTACTGAGTCTGTCATCTGCACCTCTGTAACTATCTGGTTTGGTTCTACAACCCAACAAGACATAGACTTCAAAGGATAATTAAAAACAATTACTACCAACCTGCCTTCCATCAAGGACCTGTATACTACACAAGTCAAAAAGAGGGCTGTGAAAATATTTACAGACCCCTCACATCCCGAACGTAAACTGTTTCAACGCCTACCCTCAAAACGACACTATAGAGCACTGCACACCAGAACAATTAGACACAAGAACAGTTTTTCCCCCTAATGCCATCACTCTGCTAAGCAAATAATTCTCTCAAAACTGTCCAACTATTTACTAAGTCTGCATTACTATTACTATTAATCTTCTCATCATTCCTATCACCCATTTCCTCTCACTTATGACTGTATGACTGTAACTTTGTTGCTTGTATCCTTACAACTTATATTGTTTCCTAGTATGATTTGATTGCTTAGTTGTACCCTATGACTATCATTAAGTGTTGTACTTCATGATTCTTGACAAATGTATTTTTTCTTTTTATGTACGCTGAGAGCATATGCACCAAAGACAAATTCCTCGTGTGTCCAATCACACTTGGCTAATAAATAATTCTATTCTATTGATGCTTTCAATCAGTCATACTTTCAAGTAGTTATTGTGAGTTTTCTTTTTGGTCCTTTGAGCAAACTATTAATTAATGCCCTCACTGTATCATGGATAAGAGAGTAACTTGTAATTAATATTTCTATAATGTTATATAATGGATAAACAGAACAAAGAAAATTGATTTTGCAGAAGAGGAACTATCAGTAACTAACATATGTACCTGATGGCATGATTAATATATTAACAGAATAACAGAGTTGGAAGAGACCTTTTAGTCCAACACCCTGCTCAAGCAGGAGATCCTATACCACTTCAGAAAAATGGTTGTCCAATTTCTTCTTAAAAACCTCCAGTGTTGGAGCACCACAACTTCTGGAGGCAAGTTGTTCCACCGATTAATTGTTCACACCATGAGGAAATTTGTGTCAGGAAACTTTTCCTTAGTGCTAGGTTGGTTCTCTCCTTGTTTAGTTTCCATCCATTGCTTTTTGTCCAGTCTTCAGGTCCTTTGGAAAATAGGTTGATCCTTCCCACCTTCTTTGTGGCAGCTCCTTGGATATTGGAACACTGCTATCATATCACTCCTAGGTTTTTTTTTCACTAGACATACCCAATTCCTGCAACCATTTTTCATAGGTTTTATAATTAACACCTATCCTATTAGCTTGTATTATAGTTAAATGGCAAACAAAGCCAGTCTCCAAAGTGGTTATCCTCCTTGAGAAGTCCTACCCATTCCTACTGTGTTCTGGTTTACCACTGCAGATTTCAGTAACATACTGATTTAAACCCTGTTTTATCAGCACCAGGAATCACCACAACCAAGTGCAATTTAGATATTTTAAAGTAGAGAAATAACAAAACTGAGAGGCACTTAGGGAATTGCAAATGTATTGTAAGACCAACCCTTCTAATGAGTAATCCATCTGACTGGTTAATCAGGGATTATAAGAAGTTGATAGAGAATTCTGGAGACTGAGGAATAAACATCCAGCCTTTTAAACACACCAATATTGCATAATGGTTACTTAAAGTGTTTTATTCCTGCACTCTAGTTGACCTACTTTGTCCTTTTGGATTTCCTTATTCTGAATTTATGAATTCTTTGAACAGAGATATTCTTGACACACAAACTATTATTGTTTGCTTTACTTTTCTTGTTTGCACTTCCTTTGGTTATAAAGTTTTGTATGTCATTCAAAGTCACTGTGAGATGAGTGACTATATAAATTGTATAAATAAATAATCATTTAGACTCATGCTATCAAAATGTAAATTTACAGTGAATTTGTTTTAAATATTAGCTTTGAAAGGACAAATTCATTGAGAAATCCTTAAACAGAATGCAATACAGAACTGCATCAGCAAATATTCCTTTTGTTTAATTCTGTGTTATCTGTATTTGTCTTGATATCATGAACATGCTTGCACTCCTAGTGCACATTACATACTCACTTTAGCAGTGTGCAGAAAACATAATATTTTGACAAGGAAAGGCAAGGTTTACTTTCCATAGGGATGAACGGTACACAGCTCCTCTTCCAATAGAGCCACAATGGACTCTGGAACCTGCCTATAAATACCATGTGAAACAATATTTTATGACAGCAGACTACACTATTGTTGATGCCGAATCCCAAAGCAGCATGCTATATATTTGGACTTAGAGACATAAAAGTTGGCTATAATGTCTTCTAAAAACAGCAGATTGAAAGACAAAATTAAAATCTTTTGGGTAATTTCATTCTAAATGACACAATTCCTATAAATAATACTTAACGCATTAGGATATAAGGTGCAAAACATTAAAAGGTGCAAAACTAATATTAAATGAGGGCACTTTCAATCACAAATTGACTTCACATCAACTACTTCCCCCAGAGATTTCAGCTGCAAATATACAGTAGATACAAATATAGAAAGGAATATGATGTCACCTGGGATACACAAAAATCTGCAGTTTTGCTGAAAGGATTGTTTAACGGTTCAGTATTTAAAATAAACTAAAAGCAAAAACAAAACCCTAGATTTTTAAGACTTTGGGAAACTATACAGTCTAAATCTCTCACAGAAGCCGAGGTTTAGCTTTGGAATAATTACAATGCAATTTATTCTATTCTATTATACTGAGCTTTATAAAAATGGTGTAATTTAATAAATATAAAGTTACAAACTGAACCTTCTGCGTGCAAGTCCAGAAAGCCATTTAAACAACTTTGCCTTCAGCCATTAGACCGCTTGTACTTATTGTATGTAAGGACTATTATAAGTAGCTTTCCTGACTCTTCAGACATTTTTATAAACTGCAAGAAATATGTGAACTATTAAAAGATATAATTCTGGAACACAGGCTGCTGTGTGAGATGCCAATTTAAGACAACAACATAAACAATAGTAATCTGTGTGCTCAAGTGAAGCATCTTTTTAATTTTGAGTAATGAAGATGTCAAGCCAAATGCTAGAGTAGTTTAACTTAATTAGGTGTCCTATTTTCCAGGCAGCCTTTCATTTCCCATTGAAAATCCAGCTTGTACGCAAGGTAGAAAGAGTAATTTTATCTGTAATGAATACCTCTGGGATTATACAGAGTAATCATTTGAATGCTACACTGAAGACAGTTGGAGTAAGTAATTTGTGCTTGTTGAGATGCCAGATGTTGGGAGACTAAATAGATTAATCTGTGGAATGCTATTGTTATTGTTTTATTGGGTCAAGGGTCCATAGGTCAAGCTGCCTTTATAGAGGGAATCTTAACCATAAGAAACAGTTCACTACTATTGTCTAATAAGTTCCAAAATATTTTCATGCCACAAACAAACCTAAGCAGTAGCCTAACAATATTCAATCATGTTATGTACAGTTAGTACTCTACTTACAACAGTTCATTTAGTGATCATTCAAAGTTATCACGGCACTGAAAAAAAGTGACTTTTAATCATTTTTCATACTTACAACCTTTGTAGGATCTCCATGATCAGGTGATCAAAATTCAGACGCTTGGCAACTGACTCATATTTATGACTGTTGTTGTGTGTTGTGGTTTGCTGGCAGCCAGTGCAGACAGCAACGGAATCAGACAGTGAGAAAGAAAGGGGATCAGTCAGGGAGTCTGAAGAAGACTTGGACGAGGGTCCTGCATCTGATGCACGGATGGGGCCAGGACCATCTGGGAAGGGTGCTGCCTTCGGAGCCTGGCAGCAGCAAAGCAGAGGACCCAGGGGAACCTGTTCCCAGTGCCCATGTGCACAGAGCTGCTAGAAGGCGAGAGCAGCTGAAACAAAAGAGGCGACTCGGGAGTAAGGCTGGGAGGTGATTGCCCCTCCCATAAAGGATAAAAGTCAGACCTCAACGATGAAACCTTTGCAGGAAGCAAAGTAGTTCAATCGGTTCTGCGTCCTCATTGAAGCTCTATGTACTTTGGTTGTTTTTTTCTTGTACTTTGGTTGGTTTCTTTTATAGTTAATTGGATACTTCTGTTTTTGGCAGCATTCCACAGAACTGAAAGGTGTGTGCTTATCTTGGGGGATTGTTTAGGAGTAGTTCTGGCTGGGAATGGAAACAATTCCCAGCATTGCAATAAAATAGGTTTTGCTTTTAAAACAAGTTTGTGTTTAATTACGATTGATGAAGCCTGGGTCAGAACACTGTGTTCCAAGGTTACATGAACACCTTTTGCGATCTTGTGACAAGCGAAGTCAAAAGGGAAGCCAGATTCACTTAACAACCAGGTTACTAACTTATCAATTACAGTGATTCACTTAACAACTGTGACAAGAAAGGTTGTAAAATGGGACAAAACTCACTTAACAAATATCTCACTTAACAAAAGAAATTTTGGGCTCAATTGTGGTCATAAGTCAAGGACTACCTGTATTTCCTATGGTATGTTTTTTTCATTATGTACAATTGCTTTAGGAGATTTCAATAAAAGAAATTATATTTTATAATATGTACGTAAATACATAAAGGTGCTTATAATTTGATAAAAGAATATAGAAGAGTATGCTGTATATATTTAATAAAGAGACATATCTGTACTAGATATTTGGTATATATCTAAGGATATATCATTGGAGTTCTAGAAAAATAAGCGTAAGAACAAATAACTGTTGCACTCTGACAGAACACTTATCATTTTGTCTACTCACAATGAAATAATAGTTTGTTACTTTTATTTGATTGAATATGATTTAATTGATTATTTTATTAACTGAAAAGCCAAATAGTTTGGCTGATAAGGATTGTATAGAACAGGGGTGTCAACTCAAGGACCAGGGGCCAGATCCGGCCTGCGGGGTATTTAGATCTGGCCTGCAGGGCCACCCTGGAAACAACAAAAGACCGGTGCCTCTGCCAGCAAAAGTGAAGCTCGCGAGGGCTGTACATATGCCCCCCCAGCTCCATTTTTGCTGGAAGAGGGTTGTAGGAGGACGTCACAGCCAAAAACAGAGCTTTGGAACTTCTTTTCTCTGGCAGAGAGCTCAGGCTGCCACAGATATCCCTGACATGAGTGACATCAAGCTGGCCATGCCTACATCGGCCCTCAAGGTCAAACACAACCCCGATGCAGCCCTCAATGAAATTGAGTTTGACATTCCTGGTTAGCGGTAAGGATATCTGTAAGGAACAGATATCAACATAAAAGGAAAAAAAAAGTTAGGCTACAACATAATACATGCCTATTATACTGATTAAGAGAAAGTTGCTATATAAAAAAGCCTATCTCTAACACACAAAGACAATCAACAATGCAACTGTAAAACAAAATACATAGATAACATTGAATGCTGCATTATCGTATTAAAACAGTGAAAAGAATGAGAAATTCACTCATATGTGATTAATATTAACTTTTATACTGCTATCATCTATGAACATTAATTCCAACTGGGGGATGCTAAGGAAGAGTACATGGAGGAGGAGGAACATCCTATCAATCAAGCCCAGCCTATCAGAGCTAAGTCTAAGCACCTCCCACTGCTGGATGCTTGGAGCAGCTCATTGGAATGAGCTGCTCCAATTTTTATATTTCAGGTTATCAGATGTCTAAAGATTTTTAAAAGTAATCAATCAGCAATGGGAAATATTTCTAACGTGCTCATTATTCCCTAATCAGAAGTTTTCCAGATATATTGAATTCATTCCACCAAAATGGCCAAGCATCCTAGTCCTGGGAGAAGATTAACACATTTAGAGGACATCAGTATGAAAGACTATATTAAAATAATGTTTTCCCCTGGTTTGAGTTGCAAGTTAACTCTGAAGAGTGTTCCGCATTAGAAAAAATTGCTTAGTCCCAAGTTTCTTTGTTATATTAATATATGGATAATATTGCCAGGAAGTTCTTATAGATGACAATAGAAAATTGCAACAAGGAGATGATAAAGAAATCTTTCCTATGTAAAAGTTTACTTCTCCTATGCTAAAAGTTTAACTATTAATAAAATTACTATATTTTGTTTGGTAAATGTAGATATGAACACAGTAAAATAATTGTAAAAGCTATCTGGAATCTATAGTTCTATGTAATTGTTGCTAGGAATATAATGTTTACATATATAAAATATACACCAGCCCAGGAACACCAGTCTTTTGGGACAAGCTAAAAGAATATTAATTTTAATGGTACAGTTATACTTCTGGCTTATTTCCAAGAAAGGCTGTCTGTGGAAATCATTTCAAGTCTAGTATTACAATCTTCCCTCGCAGCAACATCACAAGAACAGTAGTGAGCCATATGTTGCTACTTAGCAACTTAGTACGTAAGTCCCAAAGCATGTACTGATTTGAAAATTGAACAGAAATGATAATTGTCAAGTAATGCTGTAAGGCAAGTTGTCTTGGATTACCAAATTATACAGATGTTTGATGTTCGACTTTTCACAACTGACATGTGTGTTTTTATTTATGTTAGCCTTAAGGTGATAAATTGATTTTAAAAGTCTTAAAATAAGACACAAGGATTCTTCCATTAATATATATTCTAACAAACGGTAAGGAATGTTAAGATCACCTTTCATTTTAAAGCACATGCAAAATTTTAAATCATGCATAACTGAAGAAATAGGCTGCTAAAATTTAATTATTTTAAATGATACATTTATTTCATGCTATCCAACAAAATAAGACATGAGTCTTATAACTAAAAATCAGTCACTCAGTAGTCCATTTAGCTGGATAATTTGTTCTCCTTTCCCCTCAGCACAGCTGCCACCAATCCCCTCATAAGAAGAATTCCTTAACAGAAATGGAGGAAGGAGCCTGTCAACCACCACATAATTTTAGTCAGGTAGACTTTACCTTCGGGTACTTCTGACTAGCATCTTTCTGTTTGTTTAGATTTATTTAGATCTGCCACATCTAGTCTGCAAACAATCATTAAATGGCAGCAAAGAACAGTTTCTGCATTATTTTATAGGTGGTAGCCCACATTTTAGCAACTCAGATTCAGTCTTTGTGGATTCACAACTCCTGGTCAAAGAGCACGTTGGGGTCATGGCTAGGAGAGCCTCTGCACTGCGTACTGTGCCAGTTGCACCCATTCCTACATTGATGGGCTGTATTCACAGTTGCCTATGCTAATCACCGCTCAACTGATTACAGTCATGGGCTCTACATGGAACTTCCTGTAAAGAGTATTGGAAGCTTTATCTGATGCCTATTTCCTGGTTTTTAATTTTTGAATAATAGTTCTTATGTTAACTCGTTCATAGTTTTAGAGTACACTTCACAGAGTTTCATTTTCATGAGAGGGCACCCATATATGGGTGGATTAATAAATAAACAAACAAACAATGCCTCCAAACTACTTTGGGAGGATAGTAAACATTCTGAAAGGAGGTAAATAAATAATGCTAAATGGTTAAATAAATCAGGATATCTGTTTTGCTCCTTTCCCTTTTTAGGAATCCTCAATCTATTTTATATTCATGAATTAAAATATGTAACACAAAGTTTGTAAACTGTCTTTTTACTTTAATTAAATATATGCATCTTAGGTAGAAGAACAACAGAATGCAGGGATCATATTAGAAAATGCAGCTGTTTAGTACTGGTTCTTGTAAAGAGAAACATAATGATTCTCTGCAAAGTATCAGTTGTGCTTTACACTTTCTCTGTAACATTTTGTGCTTCTACACTTTCAAATAAATTCAATTAATCCTTTTGATTCAAAGCCCTAAAGATATAAGCAAGATGATGCCTAGTTGCTTTAATTTAAAATACAGCTAAACTTGTCAAAACAAGCTTTGGACACAAAGATATCTCTCCCAATTTTTACTCAAACATTTATATTCACAGTTACCAGAAAAATATAGATTCTCAGATAAGCAAGTTCAATCATACCAGTTCATTGTTTCAAAAAAATTGTTAATTGCCTCCGTCTCATTCCCTAATACTGAACAATATGATCTACTTTTGTAAAGGATCCTTATGTTATAAAAGAAATACAGAAAAGTTATAATTATGGCAGAAGTATGTTTAGTAGTTTTCAAATGTTCCATTTAAATAATATTTAAAATGCTGTTTTTCTAGGAATTCAACTTCTGAATAAGATGCTTATTGGTAAATATATTTTTTTAAAAAAATTAACCTACAATCTGGGGGAAATCATTTTTTGACGTGTTATATACAGCATTACTGGATCCCCTAGATGAGATTTGGTGATATTTCAATTATAGTGTTTTTTTTCCTTCCCTAAATAACCCATTAGCTTATAAATAAACAACACACCAACAAATAACTTTCATAAACTAAAAAAGAGCATCGTAACTATATGCTTTTTACTTAAATTTAGTCCCAGGAACCTAGCTAACTTTTACAAACTTCTAATTACTGAATTACATCACAGCTATTTAAGGCTTACACCTATCATAACCAAAGCTCTCAACAAGCAGTTCCAGCTGAATCTGTGGATATAAACCTCAGGAGACACCATCCCAGAGTCAAATGAGGCGGATAAAAAACAGGCATTACCTGGACAGCTGGAGTAGCCGGATGGAAATAACGTAAAGCCTCCCCATCCCTTATCTGACAAGTAGAGAGCAGAGTCTTTCCATCAGGCTTCGTGACAAACAAGGGAGTAAATCTCTTGATTAGCGGTAGCAGTCTAATTTAACTGGCAGTCCTGACCCATGTTCCCTTTGCTGAAAACAACGTCTGATCTTTGCTTCTTGTGTGATGTTCCTATGAACCTTTTTTATGTAAGAAACTTTGAATCTCTAACCTCTGGACTGACTGACAACTCTGGCATGGCTTTTGGAACCTTGAACTGATTTTGGACTATTCTTCTATACGCTCCTATTTAAAATCCAAATCATTCAGGCAAGTGTCTAAGACATCCTTTAAATGTTATCCATTGAGTAAATTATGAATTGCCATACCAATTAGTAGCGAAACCAGTTTGGTGATATCATCTGGGGCAATTCACTGGGGAAAAAAGCAATTATATTTGGAAGAATTAATGGTAAAAGGAAACCAGGCTACCAATTAACACAGCATCAAAGTTGACAACAGCCAGAGTATAGAACAACTCAAAGAAGTAGTGCAAGACTGGAAGATGTGGAAAGACCTGGCCCATAGAATTGCCAAGAGTCAGACACAACTGAATGGATATCATCATCACTAAAACCAGGAAAGGACTCATGTGTATAAATATGGTAATTTGATATCTCAGCTTGACCAATTCTAGAAAAAAACAGATTCCTACTGAAACATTTAGGGACCCTATTTAGATACTTCTAACAGAAGCATTAACTTATATCCATTTTCAATTCATTTTATTTTCAGCTCTTGGATAAAATTGTACACAGGAATGCTGTAAATGTTTATAGGCCAATTAAATAACGTGTATATAGTGCATGATCTATGCATGAACAATGTAAACTATCAATCAGAAAAAAATAGATGGTTGTACTTTTTATCTATTTTTCACCATGGGAAAAAGTACACATTCATGAACATTAACTGAACATTAACAGTGCATTGTCTGCAATGTCTAGATGCACCAACGAACCAATGGTTAGCACTTGCTTGGAGCTAAATATTGGTCAATGGAATGCAAGGGAAGTTGGATTTAGTTTCCTTGTGACTATGTAGGGATTTTAGGCTGACCCCTCTTAACTCTGTGCCTCCTACATTTTTATGTAAAAGCAACATTCTGAGTCAGATGTTAGTCAAATCTTTGCTTTAATAAACTGACTTTATGTACTGCTATGATTCTATATTGCCAATGTTTCCTAATCCTTAAAAGCTTGGGTTCTTCCAATGACATGATATGGCACAAACAAAAGAAATTACATTAATGCTGCATTAATCATGTGATCTCTTTTTCAAAGGCATGACAGGATATATTTTTAATGGCCACTAGATACTATCTAAATAAAGGTATCATATTTAAAACAATTATGCTATTAATAACCATTTATTAGCAATGGAAGACGACTATTATCTTTATTCTTCCTGGTATACCCACATGTGATCAATTATTTGCTGACTTATTTCTGGATTAGCTGGACCTTCCTCCCAGGTTAGCAGGCCTTTTCTGAATAAGAGAAACAATGGATTGGAAAGCACTTAGATACCATGACTTCCCACTTATGACAATCTCTGCATCATCCTTCAAATCTGAACCAACCATTTTGTCAACTAGGTCTGCATACAACAGTAAAGCAATAGACAATAGTCTATGGCACATGTGGCAGACAATGATTAACTTATCTGCAGCTAGATAAACAAATAGCAGGCACCTGTAAAGATTACTTTCTAAAGGTATAACAACTGTTTGGTAACGATCATGCTGGCAAAACAGCTGCTTCCATTCTGGAGCACAAACAAGGTAGTGTCTTCAGCAACTGTCAACTCTGGTGCTTTATCAGTGCTATCTCATTAGCTAGAAAGAAGGCTTAAATGCTTTGTTTATAAATTATGATTATTTCTGATTGCAGCAGTTACTGATAGTGCCATTCATTTGCAATGCAATTCTTTGAATTTGTTTAATTACAATTTGAAACAAGACAGAGAAGATTAATTAACCCACCTGGCTGGCTGGCACATACTCCTGGCTCGGCTCTGTCATACTCATGTACATATTTTCACCGTCAAACTGCAAATAGAAAAAAAATAAAATATAAATCAACAACTTTTAACGCTTCTAGCAAAATGTGATAGCTATAATAATAAAAAATAAATTACAGCTTGCTTTGAAAGGCTGTTTCTGTTGTCATCCTTATTGACCCTGGATGTCAGTGATTAGAGGTAATTAGTGCTCTAGTAATTACAGTAAGCAATGAATGGTTTCTTTTCATCTGCAATCTGTTTTAAAACAAAATGGCTCATTTTCAATACCATGTATATATACTGCTGTTAGGATAATGAAATAAAATGTGACTTGAACATTTCTGATGAGGAAAAAGTACGATAAAACCATAAATGTTTTTAATAGATTCTGGATTTTGATCCATACCAAAATCAACCCATTATTGTACCTTAATGTATCATCCATTTAGAAAAAAAGGAAAAGCAGTAAATCTTCAAAATATTTCAGGCAAATTTATCAAAATAGTTAAAGATCAGGAATAAAACATTTTTCTAATAGAATAAAAATAAAGGTCTGTATTGTTATAAATGAAATTACCATGACAGAAAACTAAGATAATATATATATATTCTTCCCTTAAATACAGATTAATGATTAAACTTAAATGTAATCAATCAATTCAACAATTAAACTGATAGCATATTAAAAAAAATTATTCATGCCTATTGTAATTCACATTTTTTTTAAACTGACAAAACTCATGTGGCAGGTGATTAAATATATTTTTATCTAATACCTTCAAAAATACATTTGGTATACCTTAAACTTTCCTAATATTATAGAGTACCACCACCTAGATTGAATGAATTATTTGCAAAAATAATTATACTGCAATGAGGTACTCCATAATTAGGACATTAGAGTTCTGTTCATATATAACTGACCAAACTTGTCTTATGTTGCCTATATTAATGGACAGGAAAATTGGAACAAAGTCCGGTTTTCAGAAGTCATGGTTAAATAAGATGTCCAGACCACTATATATATATATAGTTTATCTTTAGAAAAATATAGAAGATTCCCCCAGATTATTTTTATAAAGACAGTAAAGAACTTAGTTCTGTAACTGAAAAAATTTCCTGACTCAGGTTGATAAGAATCTTTTTAAAAAAGTTCCACTGGAAGGATATTTTCGAAAGCCTACAAAGCTAAAACTACTCTCTTTTGTAGAGCTGTTGAAATGTTTAATCTTTTAAATGGAGAGAAGGCTGGCAGGTTCTCTTATCTTTTAAAGTTAAAGACTAAAACTCAGAACCTTTGATCAATCAATCAACATTCAAGCTTTCTGGATGACTTTGTTCCAGTCTACATATTGCCTCTAGCTTTTCTTGCACAAAGTTGGTATCTGCAACACTAAGGCAGAAGTAGTGAAATAGAAATTGTATACCTGGCTGAGTAAAACTCTGCACTATGTTACATGTTCAGTATGATGCTGGGCCTTGCTTTTATGCAAAGATAATAATGTATATAGGGAACACCATACATTGGTAACAGAGACCACAAAATTAATGGCAAGTGGAAATTAGGAAAAAAGATGTGGAAGGCATTTGCAACATATTTTTTAAAAAGAAATCTTTTCCAAGGGAGGGGGGAGAGCAAGAGAGAGGGAGGGAGGAAGAGAGGGAGAAGGGAGGGAGGGAGGGAGAGGGAGAGAGAGAGAGAGAGAGAGACTGAAGCCCAAAATATCTGTGTTTGACAAGGCAAAGAAAATGAATGATCACAGATCATTCAGTACCTCATTATATACAAGATGATCAGGAGACACTGAATGCTAATGAAACTCAACAACCAGTATGGTTCTCCGTCACTGTGAGGAGCATAGCAGAACGTTTGGTTGAAATGATAGGGAAGGAGATTCAGAAAGGGCGTTGGTACTTACCTGATACGCCCGTTCTCTGTGAGCTGTGAAGAGCATCCAGTGATGGGAAGGTGCTTCAGTCCTTTCTAGGAAGGCTGGGCTTAAACTTGAGGACACTCGTCCTCCTCCACGAGACTCCTCCTTAGCATCCCCAGTTTTGCAAAGCCAAGGTACTGATACCCTATATGCTTAAGCCTATGTAATAACCCTGGCCGGAACAGACCCCCTAACAGATGGAATAAAAGGGAGGGGCTGGATGCTCTTCACAGCTCACAGAGAATGGGCGTATCAGGTAAGTACCAACGCCCTTTCTCCCATGAGCTGTTCAGAGCATCCAGTGATGGGACATACCAAAGTTGGCACAGTCCTAAGGGAGGGACTCCATCTGGGTTGCAGACCTAACTGTCTCTGAAATAACTTGCTGCAAAACTCGCCTACCGAATGAAGCCTCAGCAGAAGCAAATACATCAATTTTATAATTTCTAATAAATGGGGATGGAGAAGCCCAGGTTGCAGCTCGGCAAATCTCCTCTATTGTAGCTTGGGTCGCCCATGCTACTGTGGTGGGTGCACTCCTGGTGGAGTGAGCGGTAATGCCTTGGGGCACTGGAATCAAGTGAGAGTCATACGACTTAGAGATGGTGGCCCTTAGCCATCTACCTATGGTAGAGGGGGAAACCTTGCACCCCAGGGTGTTAGGCTGAAAGGACACAAAGAGGGCTTCTGTCTTTCTGGAGGGTGCCGTGCGCTTTATGTAGATATGTAAGGCTCTTCTTACATCCAAGCGGTGCCATTGGTGTTCGAGCCTGTGTGATGGACATGAGCAAAAATTTGGGAGCACCAGCTCTTGAGCTCTATGGAATGCCAAATTAACTTTTGGAATGAAGGAGGGATCTGGTCTGAGAACCACTCTATCTGAATGGAAAATGCAGAGATCTTTGCGCACCGATAATGCAGCTAGTTCAGAGATTCTTTGGGCAGATGTAATTGCTATCAGGAAAACTACTTTGTAGGTTAGAAATTGAAGCGTCATGGTCCTTAGTGGCTCGAAGGGACCTGTAGTAAGGGCCAATAGTACCTTATTTAAGTCCCAAGTTGGATATTGGTGAACTAAGGGGGGCCTCAAGTTCTTGGCACTGCACAGAAAACTGCGAATGCAAGAGTGATGAGATATGGAGGTAAGATCATCGCAAGATATGACCGAAGCCACCTGTCTCCGCAGAGTCTTGGGTGATAACCCTTTGTTTAGGCCCTCCTGTAAAAATTCTAATAACTGTGCTACTGATGGGGAAGTGGGGTTGATCTGAACCTTCTGACACCAACGGCAGAAGCTAGACCAGGTGGCCTCATAGATTCAGTTCGTTGAAGGATGTCAAGCCGACTGAATAGTGTGAATAACTTGAGTAGAAAGGTGTTCATCTCTCAGACGTCGCTGTTCAACTTCCATATGGCTACGTTTAGCCATTGGGGGTCCGGGTGTAGCACTGGGCCTTGAGACAGTGATATGACCAATGATGGGATCCTCCACGGTGGTACTGTCGAGAGGTCCTTCAGGTCCGCGAACCATGCTCGCCTTGGCCAATAAGGAGCCACTAATAGTAGGTCCGTTTTTTCTTCCAGCAACTTCTGAATCAATTTGGGGATCACAGGGAGGGGAGGAAAGGCGTATAGCGGTCCGGTGGGCCAGTGACATCTGAGGGCATTCACGTCCTCCTCTCCCTGCGATGGGTAGCGAGAAATGAATCGGGGAAGCTGTGCATTGATTGGGGAGGCAAACAGGTCGACTACTGGTTGGCCCAACCTCCGAGTAGCCTCCAGAAAGATCTTGGGGTCCAGACGCCACTCTGATCGTTCAATGTGGCTCTGCTGAGCCAATCCGCTTGTACATTCGCTACTCCAGATATGTGCTCCGCCTTTAGAGAGAGAAGATGGATTTCAGCCCACAGGAATAGTCTTTCTGCTTCCCTCATTAGTAGATTGGAATGAGTGCCCCCTTGTTTGTTGATATGGGCCTTTGTAGTTACATTGTCTGTTAAGACGAGCACATGTTTGCAATGGAGATGCGGGAGGAATTGTCGAAGTGCCAAGTCACTGCTCTCAGTTCTAGCCAGTTGATATTGTGTGCCTTCTCTGAATCCATCCAAAGGCCTTGCGCTGTATGTGATTGGAAGTGGGGGCCCTATCCCACTAGACTGGCATCTGTTGTAACAATCGACCTGTGTGGATCCTTGAAAGGGCATCCCTTGTTGATTTCGGGTCGTGTCCACCATCGTAGAGGCCTGAGAATGGTTGATGGAACTTTTACGCAAGTCCTGGCATCGTCTCTCCCGGCGCGTTGGTATGGCAACAGGAACCATTGCACGGTTCTTGTATGGAACCGGGCCCAAGGGATAATAGAAATACAAGAAATCATTTTTCCGAGCAATTTAGAAAGGAGACATAGTTGTACTTTCCTAAGAGTTCTGATCTGTTGAGCCAAATCTCTAATGCTTTCTTGTCTGTCAGGGGAGAGGAAAACTTTGCCTTCCACCGTGTCAATGATGGGGCCAAGGTGAATGAGTCTAGTAGAGGGTGTTAAATGACTTTTTGACCAATTGATTGAGAACCCATGTTGTTGTAGGGTTACAAGTGTAGTTTGAGTGTTTGAATT
Organism: Notechis scutatus; assembly: GCF_049901735.1. Classification (NCBI taxonomy): domain Eukaryota; kingdom Metazoa; phylum Chordata; class Lepidosauria; order Squamata; family Elapidae; genus Notechis; species Notechis scutatus. The sequence continues at coordinate 171,367,163 of NC_142011.1, forward strand.
TGCTTGATTGATGGAAGATGCCAGAATAAGAATGTCATCCAAGTAGCATTGAAGTCGGATGGACCTATCTCTGATTGATGCTGCCAAGGCAGCCAAGACCTTTGTAAAAGTTCTGGGAGCTGAAGCTAGGCCAAATGCAAGAGCAATACATTTGTAATGAACGTTGTTGTAACAGAAACCAAGGAATTTGAAATGTGAGGGCCTAATTGGGATATGTAAGTAAGCTTCCGTGAGGTTTATGGAGGTAAGGACATCGTTTTTTCTGATGCTGCGTAAGATGGATTGGAGAGTGGTCAATTTAAATTTTCGGTAAACTAAATATTGGTTTAGATGTTTTAAGTCCAGGATTGCCCTCCATCACCCTGAACTTTTAGGGATCACGAAGAAGTGCGAATAAAAACCAAGACCTTTTTGATTAGAAGGGACAGGTTGTATGGCCCGGATCTCTAGTAGATGTGCTATGGTTATGTCCATGAGAAACCTTTTTTCTGCGTCCCTGGAAATTGGGGACTTCATAAAAAAATCCAGGGGGGTGCAGCTGAACTCCAGTGCCAGACCAAATCGTACTGTGTTCCTGACCCATGCGTCAGTGGTAGAGGAGTCCCATTGGTCGGCAAACCTTTTTAGGCGACCGCCAATGGGAATCTCGTTGTGGTCATTACTTGGACCTGCAGAAGGGCCTAGATCCTGTTCTTCGAAATTGTCTCCTAAGATGGAGACCCCTTCTGAATATGTCCCCAGGTTCAATTCTATCTGTCTGTTATCTGAATCCAGGCTGTCTTTGAAATCTTGGATAGTAGGGTTGGTAGAAGGGGCGAAAGGAATCCCTAAGAAAGGGCTGTGGTGATCTGGACTCTGATCAATGAAAAAGAGAGGGAAGAATTTTCTTTTTGGTTCTGGTTTCAATTAGGAGAGGTTCAAGCGCACTGCCAAATAGTTTGTTCTCCGAGATGGGAGCTGAGGCAAGCCTCCACTTGTGCTTGACATCTGCCTGCCAATGCCTGAGCCAAAGTAACCTTCTAGCCACAATTTGGGAAGCAATGGCCCTAGAGGAAAATTTAACTACATTGAAGGTAGCGTCTGCTGAAAACTCTGTAGCGGCGATTAATTTAGCCACATCTTGATGTGCCCTAATGTTTGAAGCTGGAATGGAGCCATTTGAGAGATGATCTGGTGAAAAAGGAGGCAGCTGTGGCTGCTCTGATGGCCCATGCATCCGAGACGTGTGCCCTGCGGAGGGCTAATTCCACCCTCTTTTCTTCAGGCTTGAGAGCCTCTTCAGCTTCACTTGGGATGGCTGAGGAAGATGCAAATGCAATGATAGGCTTGTCCACTTCCGGAGTGTTTAGAAATTTAGAGAACTCGGGTGCCAAATTATAGTATTTTTTATCATGTCCTGTGGGAGCGGGATATGAGGCTGCCACAGCCCATTGTTTTTGTACTAAATTGGAAAACGTGTGGCACAGGGATAACCTCTGCCTCAGTGACTGGTTGAGAGAATATGAGATCCTCTGCTTCCCCTGGAGTATTTGGTGGGGGAGGGATACCCGTATTATCCAGCCGTGCGGTGTTCTTGGCCTTAAACAGCAGGGATTTAAATAATTGTGGGTGGAATAATCCTGTAAATACGGGGAGGTCAGGTGAGAGGCCTTCATCGTCAGACATCCCCCTTTCTAGCGGATCCACCTCTGACAATACCTGGTCAACGGTGTGTACCGACCCTTTCTCCATTTGATCCATTGGATCCCCTTGATCTCCCATATCCTGTGTGTACTGAGGGTCTCTGAAAAGTGGGCAACGATAGTTCTGCAGGGGGGGTACCCTTCTGGATAGCTAGCTCCATTCACGCCCTCATGTTGGCAGGGATTTCCTCCAGAAGTTCCTCCTCTTGTCTGAGGCCAGCTGCAGTTGGCATAAATGTTGCCTCTGGGGCCCTCCTTGGGGAGAGAATGTTAGAAAGAGCCTCCTGGGGAGGTTGTATTCATATGCTGCTCCTTTTGGATAAATCCAGAGGGGCAGTTGGAGGGTTCTGGGCCTGTGACGTAGAGGGTATGATGAGTGGTGAAGAGGTGGGCTGTGCAGCTGCTTGTGTATGTTTTTCCACCTGCCTTTCAATGCCTGATGGCATCTGTGTGCATCTTTCTCTGATGCCTTAGAGGTCTTTTTGGGCTCCGTGGACTTATCTCTATTTTTAGCAGTTAGTCTAGATCTGGAGTTGTAGCTGCTAGCCATGGTAATGCCTTTGATAGCAATGGAAAGAGGCTATGAAATTAGGTGGCTGGAACACCTAGGGGCCTGCTCCCTTAAGGGGCAGGGGATCCTGGAATAAATGTGAAACAAATGTTGTTTCCTTGTTCTGTTTTGCTTTGTTATCTATCTATCTATCTATCTATCTATCTATCTATCTATCTATCTATCTATCTATCTATCTATCTATCTATCTATCTATCTATCTATATTTTAATAACTTAAAGATTTGTAGAATTTAAGTCAATCAAGTCAATTTTTGAATAAAGTATTTGTAATATCAAATATGGAGACCAGAACACCCCCCTTCAGACCTGGCACCTATATGAGGGCACAGAGGTCTATAATTGATAATTAGATCAGTTTAGCTGCACTTATTCCCTGTGGAATCCAGCAGTTCAAGTCCTCTATCATCCAGTGGACTGGTGGCAGGGACTCCCCCTTCCCAGATCCCCAAAAAGGGAAACCTTGTTGGGTAACTTTCCTCACAGACAATAACAATTACTCAGCAAATTTAACCATGCGGCCTTTAAAATGCTGGCCGCCTCGTGGCAGAATGAAAACGAAAGCAGCTATCACCGCCCGGCCTGCTGAAAGCAAAACCGCTCAGCGGGAAGGCGCAGGGGCTAATTCCCTGCCCTGAGGTGTTCTGCGGGGAAAGCCTCGTAATAAAAAGGGGGAAAGGCTGCACTTTTAAATGGAAGCTTCAAATCTCGAAGGGACAGAGCGTTTATTCAGCCAGCTGGGAGATCGGAGAGATAAGCCTCCTTGTTTAGAAGTTTAAGGCAGCGTCTCTGAAACGAGAGGCTTTTAGCCTCTGGGCAGATTGGAAAGCCTCCCCGTTTATGAGGCTTTAGCCTCGGGAGGCTGGAACGTAAAAACAAAACGAAACAAAACAAAAAACCCGAGCGAAATGACTTTTGGAGGTTCCCAGGGGGGTGGTTGGTGACAGAAACTATGGTATTACCTGACCTGAGAAATAAATCAGCTAAATCAGCTAAATCGCCAGTGTTCTGTTCCGACCAGGAAAACAATAACACAACCTGTCTGAGAAAGGCTGAGCTAAAACTGGGGACACTAAGGAGGAGTCTCGTGGAGGAGGAAGAGTGTCCTCAAGTTTAAGCCCAGCCTTCCCAGAAGGGACTGAAGCACCTTCCCATCACCGGATGCTCTGAACAGCTCATGGGAGAAAAGATATTACAGCAATTTTTCTAAGATTGAGAGCTGTCAACTGGTAGAAAAGGTTGCTTCCTAAACCAGTATCTTTCTCTTCATTGGAGATTTTTGTGACATCACTCGTTTGTCCCATAAAACTTGGCATTGTGATTTGCAAAACAGGACTTTGCAACTGAGTGGTGCCTCAGTCAAAATTGGAACAGCTACTCAAGTGGCATGGCAACATGGGAACAGCAGAGCACTGAAGATGCCAAATTTCATATTTATTCATTTTATTTTAAGATATATAGATTTACCCTATTGTGATTCTAAGTGGTGTATCTCAGGAAAAGTAATAATAATGAAGATTAATAAAATAACAATAAATACAGTAGTAACACCAATATAATTATCTGGCACTGAAAATTTTCATCCTAAATCAATCAGAAAAGCCCTTCTGGAAGGTCCAAATTTTTATAATCCTTCATGCTCTTTCATTGTATTTATTAATATATGGGACCCTCAGCAATCAGTCTGTCTTCATTCAGATTGGGTGAGTGGAGCCTCAAATGAGGTAGTAAAAAACAGCAAATTTCTAATTTCATAATTACCAATAGTTTATAGAGTATAACTTCAAATATAATATATTGTTATCTGGAAGAAGTCTCCATTGAATTAAATCATGTGTCTATATCAGTTTGTAAAACAACATTCAACTAGATAGTATATGAATTTCATTTATAGACAAAACACACTTGTAAGTTCTAATATGAAGTAATAACAAGGTAAAAAACTACTCAACTTCCAGCCATCATTTTTCTCATTTCTCATTTTAATTTATCTTCTCTGTTACAAACTAACATTTGAAAGTTATTTGCTTTGAAGATTGAGCAAATTATTGGATCTGCTCTGAAAAAAAATCATAAATTCTTAAGTCTCTCAATTGAAGTGATCAATATCAGTTTTCCTTACTTTACAAATGCGAATGTGCAGAGCAACAAACTTTTCTGGAAAAGTTTAATATATAACTGATATGGTTTAAAGATTAAAGATCCATGAATATTGTTTTGATGCATTTAAACTCCTAAGACAATTCTACCACCACCACTATCATTATTAATAATAATTACTAATAATTGTTGTGATGCATCAACATAGCAGAATTGGGTTTATCAGCAAAATAAGCTATTTTTATTAAATAAAGCTGAGTGCATAATCTGACAAGGCAGTACTTGAGTAATGTTAATTTTAGTCTTTCCTGAAGGGACAAAATAATTGTATATGGGAAGCAAAAATGATCTTTCAAGGCTAATTTCACACAAATATGATCAATATTCAAGCATGTATTAACTTGAAGCTCCATAAGTATTAAACTGATTTAAGCATATGTTGTTGCAAGTCTGTAATTACTGGTTGCCGCTTTGATTTTTTTTTCAGGATCATTTTTATTAAGGATTTTGATTAAAATAGTAAAAACGTATACTCAAGTTTCAAAGCAAATAATTTTCAAATGTTAGTTAAATTTTACACATGAAGTACAGTTTAGTACAAAGTGTATGTCTGTGTCTCTATGTGTTTAATGGAAAATGAGGATGATCTTGGGCAAAAGAGTTACTGCCTAGGAAACCAAAGAGGCAAGATTCTTCAACAGTTTAATAGTCAGACAAGGGACCAGGAAATTGCCATAATGGATTAAGCCAGCGGCCCCCAAACTTTGCAGCTTTGTGGCCCAGCTGGAGTGGAGAGGGAACCAGGCTGATTGTACGGTGGGCTGGCATGCATGCAGCTCAACTCATACAAGTGGCAGGCCAGTGCCCACATGCAAGTTGATCTGGCCACGCATGCGTGTGTGCACATGCCTGCCACTCATGTGAGTTGAGCTGCGTGTATGCCACAGCTGGGGGGTTGGGGATCCCTGGATTAAGCAGTTAAAAATGGTGGTGGAAGGTTTATACTTTCAGACTTCCAAGATTCTGTTAATGAACCCTTGAATAAGGTAGAATTAGTGCATTTCCTGTCTAGTTTATCTGGGATGGCTATCAGTCTCTCTGTCTATCTTTCTGGGTGTATATGAACAAACAATAGAGATTTATTTGTATTTAATATTATGGTTGTGGAAGGGTTTCCTTTTATTTTTAGCCTACATTATTAGTAAAACTCAATTCCCCCAAAAGCATCTTTAAGGAATGTTAATATAACAAAGCCCAGAATGAGCATCTGTAATAAGAGAAAATGGTGAAATTTGGAAATTAGAAATGGTTAAAATATGGCTAAAGCAAAGACAGATTAAAGAGGTAAATTATCTACTCATTAGACTAAAGAAGGAAAAAAAGCCCAATCTTATAGAAACCTTTACAGCCCAAAACAGAAAAGCTCTATAAAAGATACATCATTATAAAACTGAAATTCTCTTCTAACTTGGCAGCACAATATGTGATTTACACAATAGCTTGAAATTGGCCAAGGAGAGGTGAAGGAAAAAGGCCACATGTAAGCTCATTTCTGGTAGTGCCTCAAAAAATCCTAATGTTCATAATTGAAGTAGAAACCCTGTCATATCACGTTGAAAATTAAAATGTCATTGTTATTAGACCCTTCAACACCCTCAATACAAATACTGTATCGGAATACGTATCAAACTCAAGGAAAAAAATATTATGTTATCCTATGTTATCCATGGAAGAGCTCTGAAAGAAGCAAATTTATAGTCTCTCTCCCTCTGTGATATGTTTAGTCTGATGATGCCAGTGGTAACACCATAGAAGGCACCCAGTTACGGGCTGTGCCACGGTAGCAGAATGGGAACCATGTACTTCATTTATCTTGCTGAAAGAATGAATGCATGCTTCTGTGTTGGCCTGGTGATTTTGCTCAGGAAGGTTCCCCAAAAAAGGCATATGCTGAAGATTCTTTCATCATTGTTTAGTAGCCAACATATTGCAAAATAGCATAAACTTAAATCTGGAAAATAAAACATCTTTAACAATTCAAGTTACCTAAATTAAAGGAGAGACATAGATTTCCCCCAAATAAACCTTCAAGTCATTCCATTAAACATTTGAAAACTACCTTAATATTACAAGCAAAATATTAATTTTAAACTTATTTATTTTATTCCAAATAACTAATCCATACTATTCTTCTATTGTTTTGAATAGCAGTGTTTTACATTTGTTTTTACCTTCTAGATATATTTTTATGTCCACAGTCAGTCATGATTTGGCATCAATTATTTCCCTTGAACACTTCAAGAAGTAAAAAAAATAAGGACAAATTTTAATCTGCCTTCACTCGCTAGGGCTACCATACAGCTTATATGTATTTTAATTCTCCAATAAATACATATTCTTTCTTTTCTTTCTTTCCCTCCCCCCCTCCAATGTTTGCAACTTAAATAGGGCATTGGTACTTACCTGACAAGCCCGTTCTCTTTGAGCTGTGAAGAGCATCCAGTAGTGGAAGGTGCTTCAGTCTCTGCATGTCTAGGCTGGGCTTAATTTGTGGAATGCTCCTCCTCCTCCATGGGACTCCTCCCCAGTGTTCCCCAGTTTTGGTGAAGACGAGGGAAATAAACACTCTTGTCCTCAATGCTCTAACAATTCGTTGGCTGAAACAGGACCCCACTAGACGGAAAAAAGGGTGGGGCTGGATGCTCTTCACAGCTCAAAAGGAACGGGCGTGTCAGGTAAGTACCAATGCCCTTTGTCCCATGAGCTGTTCAAAGCATCCAGTAGTGGGACATAGCTTGGTCTGTCCTACGGGAGGGACTCTGGCTTGGAATCCCCTCCTGGTCCCTGTGGATCCGTTGCAGAACCCTTCTGCCAAAGGAGGCCTCGGCTGATGCAAACACATCCATTTTATAATGCCTAATGAAGGGCGATGGAGAGGCCCAGATTGCAGCTCGACAAATTTCGGTTATTGGTGCCTGTGTGGCCCACGCTGTCGATGTTGCGGCGCTCCTTGTTGAATGAGCTGTTATGCCCCTGGGCACCTGTGATTGAGTCTGATATGTTTTCGCTATCGCGGCCCGTAGCCAATGGCCTATTGTGGAAGATGAGACCTTGCATCCCTGAGTGTTGGGCTGAAATGATACAAATAAGGCTTCCGTTTTTCTGAAAGTCGCTGTGCGGTGAATATATATTCGCAATGCTCGCCTGACATCAAGCCAATGCCATTGTAGTTCCAACCCTTGGGATGATCTGGGACAAAAATTAGGAAGTATCAGCCCTTGTGCCCTGTGAAAAGCAGAGTTAATTTTGGGTATAAACGTAGGATCAGGATGAAGGACCACCTGGTCAGAATGGAAGACACAAAGATTTTGTCTGATCGACAAAGCTGCAAGTTCCGAAATACGACGAGCGGAAGTGATCGCTACAAGGAAAACTACTTTATCCGTCAGAAATTGGAGACTTGATGATTTCAAGGGTTCAAAAGGGCCCTTAGTGAGTGCAACAAGGACCTTGTTAAGGTCCCAGGTGGGATAATGGTGTACCGCTGGTGGGCATAAATTTGTGGCTCCTCAAAGGAAACTCCGTATGCGTGGGTGATGGGAAAGAGATAGTAGACCTTCACAAGTGATAACTGACGCCAAAGCTGCCACCTGTCTTTTCAATGTATTAGGTGATAATCCTTTGTTAAGCCCCTCTTGTAAGAACTCTAGGATTTGAGCCACAGATGGAGAGATGGGATCAATTTGAGACTTGGTACACCATTTGCAGAAACTGGACCATGTGGCATTGTAAATGCGAGTTGTTGAGGGGTGTCTGGCGGCTTGAATGGTGGCGATAACTCTGTTGGAAAACTTTTCGCTCTTCAGATGACTCCGCTCAACCTCCAGATGGTCAGGTGCAACCATTGAGGGTCCGGATGTTGAAGGGGTCCCTGGGTTAGCAAGACCCTGTCCGGCAGAATTCTCCATGGTGTTGATACGGATAGACTGTGGAGGTCTGCAAACCACGGCCGTCTGGGCCAGTAAGGAGCTACTAGAAGCAGCTCCGTCCTCTCGTCTAGCAGCTTCTGGATGACCTTGGGAAGCAGTGGAAATGGCAGGAATTCGTACAGAAGTCCCGGGGGCCAATGGCAGTAGAGCGCATTGAAGTTCTCTGCTCTTTGCGAGGGGTACCTGGAAAAAAATCTCAGGAGCTGAGCGTTGAGGGGGGAAGCGAACAGGTCTACCACCGGGTGTCCAAATGTCCTGCCGCATCTTGAAACAGGGTCGGATGGAGGCGCCACTCCGATTGATTGATCCTGGCCCTGCTTAGCCAATCTGCCTGTGTATTTGACAGTCCCAAAATGTGCTCTGCTCTGATGTAAAGTAGGTTGCTCTCTGCCCAACGACACAAGCACTCCGCTTTCCGCAGGAGGTGTTTCGACTGTGTGCCCCCGTTTGTTTATGTGAGCTTTTGCTGTTAGGTTGTCGGTCAATATTAGTATGTGTTGATTGCGTACCTGTGGAAGGAAGCTGCGGAGAGCCAGGTGTACTGCTCAAAGCTCTAGCCAGTTTATGCTGCACGACTGTTCTATGGAGGACCAGCGGCCTTGGGCTGTGAGCGATTGAAAGTGAGCTCTCCATCCAAACAGGCTGGCATCGGTGGTGATGGTAAGTCTGTGGGGCTCTTTGAAGAGACAACCTGTTTATGACTGGTCTGGTCCACCAGTGGAGAGATATGAGGACCTTTGATGGAACCTTGACCTTGTATTTGGAGTTGCTTCGTCCGGATCGCTGGAACCGATCCGAGCAGGAACCACTGGAGGGATCTAGTGTGGAGGCGGGTCCAAGGAATAATAGATATACATGAGATCATCTTGCCTAACAATTTTGATAGGTCAACTAGGGGTACCCTTTTTTGAACTCTGATCTCCTTAACTAATTGATGGATGCTGTTTTGTCTATCTGGTGAGAGGAAAACTTTGCCTTCCACTGTATCTATGATTGCCCCCAGATGGATTAATTGATTCAATGGTGTTAACTGACATTTTTTCCAATTGATTGAGAACCCGTATAGTTGTAGGGATTGTAATGTGGTCTGAGTATCTGAGTGCTTGATGAATGGAAGATGACAAAATTAATATACCATCAAGGTAACACTGGAGTCGTATAGGTACACATCGGAGATGAGCAGCAAGAGCTGCGAGAACCTTTGTGAAGGTCCTGGGGGCAGATGCTAGTTCTAAAGGAAGAGCCACATAGTCGAAATGGTGGTTATTATAACAGAATCATAGAAATTTATAGTGGGAAGGCCAAAAAGGAATATGTTAGTACACCTCCGTCAGATCTATGGATGTAAGGACGTCACTTTTCTGATGCTGAGTAAGATGGATTGCAGAGTGTGCATTTTAAACTTGCAATATACTAAGAATCGGTTAAGATGTTTCAAATCTAAAATTGCTCTCCCCCCCCCCCGAACTTTTGGGATCAACAAAAAGATGTGAATAGAAACCTCGCCCTCGTCGTTTGGTAGTTACTGGTTGGATGGCTCTTATATCCAGTAGGTGTTGGATAGCTGTTTCCATAAGATTTTGTTTAACCAGATCTCTGGAAAGACGGAAGGACATAAAGAAGTCTGGGGGAGTGGATTGAAACTCTAGTGCAAGGTCGAATCTGATCGTGTCTCTGACCCAGGAATCAGACATTGAGGAGTCCCATTGGTCCGCGAATAATTTAAGGTGGCTGCCAATGGGAGTCAGGTCCATGGAGTTATCTTGGATGCCGGAAAGGTCTATTTCCTGCTCCTCGGAAGGATCTCTTGGACTGGCCACCCCTTCGGTTCCTATCCCTGAAGTTGGACCTCTCTGGCTGCTGCCCTGGTCGGAAAGATGGGGGTCTCTGGTATCTGGTTGAGAATGGTCCCTGATAAAAGGGCCGAAAGGATCCCTTCCGAAAGGACAGAGGGTTTCTAGGATTTGACTTCTGAAAAAGGGAAGGTAGAATTTTCTTTTTGTTTCAAGTTTCGATAAGCAGCGGATTGAGGGAAGGGCCAAACCGTCTGTCTCCCATAAGAGGAGATAAAGCCAGCTTGCATTTGTGTTTAATATCCGCTTGCCAATGTTTTAACCATAGTAAGCGTCGTGCTGTGACATGTGAAGTAATGGCTCTGGCTGAAAACTTAACTGCATGAAAGGTTGAGAATTCAGCGGCTGCAATAAGTTTTGCAATGTCTTGGTGTGCTCTAATGTTGGAATTGGAGACATGCTCCCGTAAGAGCCGGAGCCACCTGAGAGAAGAACGGGTAAAGAAGGAAGTGGCCGTGGCTGCTCTGATGGCCTACGCATCAGACTGATGGGCCCTGTGTAGGGCCAGCTTGGCCCGTTTTTCCTCCGGCTTTAATGCCTCCAGCGCTTCACTGGGAATGGAGGACGAGGATGCTAATCCCACAACAGGTTCATCTACCTCGGGAGCATTCAACAATTTTAAGAAATCAGGGGCCAAATTAAAGTATTTCCTGTCATAAGCCGTGGGGGCAGGGTACACTGCTGCAGAAGCCCACTGTTTCTGTACCAGGTCTGCAAACATGTGAGGAACTGGAATCATATCTGCCTCGACTACCGGTTGGCTGAAAATTAGATCTTCTGGTCCCTCTTCTGAAGGAGTTGGATTGGTAGAAGGGGCCGGTTTGTCCAGGCGCGCAGTGTTTTTGGCCTTAAACAATAGTGATTTGAATACTTGTGGGCAGAATAAGCCTGTAAATACAGGTTGGTAAGGAACAAGGCCCTTATCCTCAGACATCCCCCTCTCTAAGGGGTCCGCTTCTGAAAGGGCTGGGTCACTGTCATGCATTGATCCTGATTCAATCTGTTCCATCGGATCAATGTGCTCTACCTCTTCTGTCTCCTCCTCCTGCGGCCCTTGGAGGAGCATATCCCCTTGAAACTGTACCTGGGTATAATGTTGCTCCGACCTGGCCAATGATCGAACTGATTGTGAATCATACTCAGCAGGTGCAGGCTGATCCCTGGTCAGAACTGCATGTTGTAGGCCTGCTGCGATTCCCTGACGGATAGCCATCTCCATCCAGGCCTTCATCCTCTCTGGCACTTGGTCTGGAAGAGTTTGGTCCTGTCAAAGACCAGCAATATTTGGTGTGAACGTCGCTTCAGATGCCCTTCGCCTGGTTGGTGATCCAGTTGACTGGGCATGTTGACTCTGTGGAGCCATGCTGCGCCTGGTAAGAGGGAGAGATCTAGGGGAGGAGGAGGGTGAGAAGAGGAAGACGGCACTGGACTGGGGGGGGGCGAAGAAGCTTGAGAGGTTCTGTGTGCATCCTATGTGCACTTACCTATTTGTCTTTCCAATGCCTTGTGGCGCCTGTTGGCGTCTTTTTCTGAGGCCTTAGAATTCCCTTTTGTCTGTTTAGATTTGTGCTGAGATTTAGACTTGACCCTTGAGGTTAAGGTCTGGGAACCACTACCACCTGCCATTTCGATTAGAGATTTTACAGTATGCTTGTTATTTAGTACTATGCTGTATAGGCAGTTGGCACGCCCAGGGGCCTGACCAAGGGTGGACAGGGAGCCCTGAAATCGAAATCCACCCCTTTTTCTTTTTTTAAGATATAAATATGTATATATATGTTTCTAATATGAGTTGTATCTCAATAATAATAAATTTATTATTATTATATTACTAGTATTATATATTATTATTATTATTATTATTATAAATATTATTATTATTAGTGTATATTTGTATGTAAATATATATCAATATAACAGCTAATTTAATTGGATATCCCAATCAGCCAAATTGAGAATGCCTAACAGGCCAAAGTATTAATCACAGGCCTTCAACAGCTTCCCTGCACAGGCGGACACTGGCCTAGGTGCTCGCTGTTGTGCTGCTGGTTAGGAAGAACTGTGAGGGTTAAGCCAACAACAAGAATAGCAGATGGCCTTGAATATGATTTAAAACGAGGTTGCAATAATTCCTTGGTTTTTTTTAATAAAGACCCTCTGATCAGGAATAAGAAACTACCTCACACAGTCTACAGAAGATTTGCACTCAGTGCAGCCACACAGTCCGCCTACAACAAAATGGCGACCGGCCATTATTTTTGGCGCGTGCGCCAGCACCAATCTCCCGCCATGAGAGGGGATTAGCTCCAGACAGCTTTCTCTTAATACTAAATGGCTGGGAGGGGTGAAAATAACCAGGCATTTAAGCCCTTCATCTCAAGGTGGCGTTCTGGGGAAAAAACAGTGATACAACTCAGTTGCAAGCGAGAGAAACAAAACCACGCCATTTGTTTGTTAAAATGGCATGGCTATTACTATGGCAAGGGCAGGGCTAGTGGTTGGGGGGGCGCGGAACGAAGCCAAAGCCTCCCTCCGCTTCAGAGCTTCCCGATAGTGATCACTGACGGCCAGATGGAAAAGGCAGCATGGGTAGATCGTTAAGCAATTTGTTGAGAGAGCCTGAAAGACGAATTGACTGTCTCCAAACCTGATAAGAGAAATTCTCCTGTTTCGGCCAAGGAACAACGAAAAAGCACTGCCTATCTATCCCTCATGAGGCTGAGCCAAAACTGGGGAACGCTGGGGAGGAGTCCCATGGAGGAAGAGGAGCATTCCACAAATTAAGCCCAGCCTAGACATGCAGAAACTGAAGCAACTCCCACTACTGGATGCTCTGAACAGCTCATGAGAGAATAACTCATTCTCTGTGTAAATGTCTAGCAGAACCAAATGTCTGATCAAATGTGGAATATAAGTGGGATAAATTTTAAAGCCATACAAGAGAGGTCAACCCAGACTTGTCTTATTACTTGTACCGCTGACATAAGTTAATGCAACACTTGAGAGAGACTGTAAGTCTCTTTTGCTTTCTGCCTTGAGTTGCACGTGTCAGTGCTTGGCTGAGTCCCAGAATTATTACCATCCCTCTGTGCAGCATACAGCCTCAATGGAAGATGCAGTACTGAACACAGCAGGGTAGCACAAGCAGGATCCACCTAAGTAGAGAAGAAGAGAAACTAGACAGAGACAGAGTGAACATATCAAAGGCATCCCAGGATGTGCTACCACATTGTCTTATGTGAGGCTGTAGGCATGCAGAGGTGAACTATGTCCTCTCTCTGTGGGATTTCATCTTTTTTGACCCTGGGGGTTAAATACATTTTTAAAAGACTGCTAGTGTCTTGAAAACTACAAACAAACATTTATTGAAGATAGAATTAAACCTCACAGACATAAATTTGAAATGGACAATCAATACAGATATTCTGTGTCCTCAATTTAGATAACTCAGAGCCTTCTGAGGTTTGTTAAGTCCCACACACTTGACTGTAGCTATCAAATAGAAACAGGTATCATTTTCAGTAGAATTGGTTGGATTAAAAAACAAAGGATCTCACTTTTATTTAATATTTAAAGCATTTTAAAGATCCATTTATCTGTAGATTATAGTGTAATAGTGCAACATATCTAAAAGGCATCAGTGAAAGTTTCTGTAATGAGTGGGCAAGCCCTATTCACTGTTCTGGTTGCTTACAAGTAGTCATCACACAAATCTGTCAGACAGGAATTGATTTTTGCTTCTGGGTTGATCATACCTGATAACATGACATTGGGGAATTGCCTGCTTAGTCTCAAAAAGTGAATGGGAAAAAGAAAGTTTTTCTTGAGGAAAATCAAAAGGAACTGTCCTTAATCCTGGCCCTTCTGTTTAAAAAGCCTTGTGATAGAGGAAATCACAACTGAAAGTAAGTCCCCAGAAATTTGTAGGACAGGCTTTCCCAAATTTTTTCATTATCCCAAAATGCTTATCAGAAAGTCTTATTGAACTTTGAAAGCTAGTCATAAGTCCTCTCCTTCTGTACCACTGTAACTGAAGGACTACTTGTATTATAAAAACAGTATCACTGAATTACCTTTATCAAAAATTACCATTGACAGTTTCATCATTTTCTCTCCCCATAGGAACACTTTGGGAGATGTTCAAATATATTTTAGTATATGTGGCAATCTTTATACTAATATTTAACTCTCTGGAGAATAGATGGGACAAAATATTTCCAAATTAGGACCCAAAAGCTTCCAAAGAATAAATTTTCCAAGGAATCGCTCATTTTAAAAGTTGGAAATCTGCATGCCACCATGCTAGAGGACTTGAAGAGCAACTTTCAATTAGGGGAGACCATAATTAGTCATGTTTTTTCCTTTACTAAAATGAGATATGAATTCAAATATATCTGAAACTCAACTTTGCTCTTCCAAATATTTATGTAAATGGAATTGACATATATTTATCAATTACTGCAGATAATATTACAAAGGTAGTACTTAGTTAACAAACACTTATTCAACAACCATTTGAAGTTGCAAAGCTACTGAGCTACTGGTTGGTGTAAGTGGTCTTAGATGTTCTAAGATGCCATCCCACATCTCTACTGTCACAGGATTGCAGTGCATGGCAACTGGCTCAAACTTAACAACAGTTGCAGTGTCCTGCAGTCACTTAATAACCATTTGTACATTTCCTTCCATAAGCAAAATTAACAGAGAAGGTGACAAGGAATGTTGCAAGTTACTCTGGTAAATTGTTTGCACTCTCCCACACCCAATAGCAGGCACCTTTGGCCCAGCCACACTCATGCCACTAATCAACTACCCTTTACTACCTGACAGCAGCCACTCCCAGTTCAGCTTTGCTGGCTACCTATGCACTCCTTCCCACCCAGCAGTAGCTATCTCTGGCTGGACAGGTTTGCCCCGTGCTAGCTGCCTGCACATTCTCTCCTGCCCAGTTTGCAAAGCACCTGAGCTTGTTTAATACTCTTGCTTAAAGACAACAACAAGAATTGGCAGGTTTGCAGTCGCTAAGCAATGCAGTTGCATGTTATCAAGCTTTGACTGCATCGCTTAATGACAGAAATTTCGGCCCCAATTACCATATTAACAGGACTATTTGTGCTGCAACCTTTATCATCAGAGATATCTAGCTTCAATGTACAATCTCTTTTCATATCATATTGGTACAATATAAAGTGAATTCTGTCTACCAAGCTATCAGAAAATAAATATCAATGCCCTGATACTTAACATAGTATAATAGACTTGTGGGGCCGGCACGTTGTGCAACAAGGTCACATAGTGTAATAAGATTGGGATTGGGTTAGGGACTTCTGCCCTCACTGTGAGTTGTGTTTGGGGGGGTGCACGAAGGGAGGCTCAGCCAAACTCATTGTACACATGTTGCACTCTGACAATAAAGGTAATAATAATATTATGGCATCTGGATACTTTGCAATTCCATCTTATTATTTTTCCAGCACTTTTTAAAAACAACCTTTTTAAAAAATGTAAAGGGAAATTAAAAAGGTTAAATAAGGGCTAACAATGTTCGTGGAAGGACTGATGTTCTTATACAATGGTATCCAGTAACATTTAATGAAATATATATATATATTAAATATATATATAAATATAAATATATATATATATTTCATTAAACTATACGGCCTCCCAAAAATACACAAAGAAGGCATACCTCTCAGACCCATAGTCAGCTCCAGAGGAGCACCACTACAAAACCTAGCCAAATACTTAGCAAAGCAGCTACAGCCCCATGCTGAAACAGCAGCTTCACATGTACAAAACTCATACCACTTCTTGGAAATGATCAAAGATCTACACATGGAGCAAGAAGATCTGCTTGTAAGTTTTGGCGTGGTTTCCCTATTCACTCAAGTCCCGATAAAAGAGACCCTTGAAATCATCAAAAATAAATACCAACCAGCCAAACACCTCATGGAACTAACAGAACACTGCTTAACCAACACATATTTCATATACAAAGGACAAAGATACAAACAAATAGAAGGAGCCCCATGGGATCACCACTGTCACCTGTCATTGCTAACCTGTTCATGGAAGAATTCGAATCCAGAGCCCTGGCCAATGCCATCCTCAAACCCAAACTATGGTTAAGATACATCGATGACACATTCGTGATTTGGCCCCATGGACAAGAAAACCTAAACAATTTCCTAACACACCTAAACAGCGCACACCCCAAAATCAAGTTCACCATGGAAACAGAAACAAACAAACAACTACCATTCCTAGATGTACTAATCTACAAAAAAACAGATGGCACACTAGGACACACCATATACCAGAAGAAAACACACACCAACTGCTACCTCAACGCCCAATCCCACCACCACCCAGCACAGATAAACTCCGTGGCTAAAACACTAATTACCAGAACCAAACGCCTGGCAGACAAGACACACATTAAGGCTGAACTATGCACCCTGACTAAAGTACTGACAGCCAACGGCTTCCACAAAAGCAAAATCACCAGCTTGATCCACAAAAACACACTGAAACATAACAGAGACCCAGAAGATGAACAGACCTATGGAACAGCTGTCCTGCCCTACATAAGAGGTACTACAGACAAAATTAGTAAGGTACTACACAGACATCACATCAGGACTGCCTTCAAAACAGACAGAAAAATAGCAGCCATCCTTAGCAACCCCAAAGATAAAATTGACCTGGAAAACCAAGGCATATACGAAGTCCCCTGTGCATCATGCCCGGCCACATACATTGGACAGACCAATAGAAGAATAAGTACCCGCCTGGATGAACACAAAAATGCAGTCAAAAAGCTGGAACACACTTCCTCACTAGTCCAACACATGGAAGCTACAGGTCATAGCATCAACTTCAATGGCACCAAAACCCTGGCCACTATGGAAAACCCTAGCCACAGAGTCATCAGAGAAGCCATAGAGATTGAAAAAAGACCAGAAAGCATGAACAGAAGAGATGATTCCACCAGGCTGTCAATCATTTGGAAGCCTGCACTCACAAACAAAAAAATATCCACACCACAAGCCAGGCAAACACCTGGGCACAAACAGATCCCCCCTGATACCTCCAGCTCAAACACACCCCAACCAGGCACCCAGATGAAACCCAGCTTCCTAACTAATGATAGCCGTCCATTTACCCGGCCAAGCTGCACTAAAGGCCTCCATTAAAGTAACACAATGCTGCCAGCCAATCAAGATACAAAAAGAGCCAAAAAACAGACAGAAGATATCAGAGACACCCATCAAGCAGAACACAGCAAACTCCGAGACCAATAAACACAGACCAAGACTCCCAACCAATCAGGATGAAGAAAAAACCATTCTGGCACAGCAATAGGCTGCCCCAAATTTAAATCTGAAACCACTGTAAAAGTCTGACCCACAGACGGACACAATACAGAAGCCTGATGATGGCAGATGAGATTCTGCTGAAACGTTGCTACTACTTTAAAAGAACTACAATGACGTGGGAAAATACCCGAACCAAGCCGAACACCATAAATATATATATGTATATATATGTTTTCTTATGTTTTCACGGGTATTTATATGTATGGTATTTAGGTTTCTTCGGGTATTTTCCCACGTCTTAATATTTGTGCTTTTATTATAGTGACATTTCAGCAGAAACAACAACAAAATCACGGACCTGATCCACAAAAACACACTGAAAAAAAATAGAGACCCAGAAGATGAACAAACCTATGGAACAGCTGTCCTGCCCTACATAAGAGGTACAACAGACAAAATCAGCAAGATACTACACAGGCATCACATCAAGACTGCCTTCAAAACAGACAAAAAAAATAGCAGCCATCCTAAGAAACCCCAAAGATAAAATTGACCTAGAAAAACCAAGGCATATATGAAGTACCCTGTGTATCATGCCCTGCCACATACATAGGACAAACCAACTGAAGGATAAGTACCCGCCTTGAAGAACTCAAGAATGCAATAAAAAAGCTGGAACACACTTCCTCACTAGTCCAACATATGAAACCCACAGGTCATAGCATCGACTTCAGTGGAACCAAAATCCTAGCTACTATAGAAAACCCCGGCTACAGAATCATCAGAGAAGCCACAGAAATTGATAAAAGACCTAATAGTATAAATAGAAGAGATGACTCCACCAGACTATCATCTGGAAGCCTGCACTCACAAACAAAAAAATCTCTATACCACAATCCAGGCAAGCACCTGGACACAAACAAACCACCCCAATACCTCCAGCCCAAACACGCCCCAGCCAGCTACCCAAATAAAACCTAGCTTCCTAATAAATAATCGGCCATTCACAAGAAACCAAGCTGCACTAAGAAACCCCAATGCACAAAATACAATGTTGCTAACCAATCAAGAACACAGCAACTTGAAGACCAATAAAAACAGACCTAGACTCCCAGCCAATCAAGATGAGGAAAAAAACATTCAAATAAAGCAGAAAGCTAGCACCAAATTCAAACAAAAAACAGCTGCTAAGCCTGACACACAAGATTAAAAAGAACCCAATACACAAGCCTGAGGATGGCAGATGAGATTCTGCCGAAACGTCGCTATAATATAAGCACAAATATTAAGACATGGGAAAATACCCGAAGAACTTAAATACCATACATACATACATACATACATACATACATACATACATACAATTAGCCATATGTGATCACCAATTCAGCCACTAATCAGACTTATATCATTTCCACTTGATAGCCACTAGAATTATATTATATTATTTTCTCTGTTAAATTCAGCTAGAAACCATGTATTTTACTCAGCAACAATGTTTTACCTTTTTTTGGAGTATTTTTTCCCAAATTCCTAGTTTAATGTACAATCTTGGGACCAATTTCTGAACATTACTGCCTTTCTTTTAATTTTAGTTTTCCTTAGCAAGAAGAATATATTTAAGATTACAATTCCACAAAGAAGTGGCACATAAGAATAACAAACACCACAAATATTGTTCTAGGATAGTAAAAAATAAAACCCAAATGAACTATGACAAGTGCAGGTTGAGAGATGGCCTGAGGCCCCTATTAGCTATAGCTCTTTGTGTGTCTGTAACTCTTCACCACACCTGATTAAACAGACAGATTCAAATATAACTGGAAATCCTTTCAGGCTAACATTTCTTCTACTCACCAAAAATACCAAACTCAACTTTTTTCTAATCTGAATAGACTTAAAATAGACAGCAGGAAAAAAAGGCAACTCAATTGAATTGATCATAAAAAATCAAAAGTAAATATTACTACAGGTCACTATTAGCCACACATATTTCTATTCCAAAACCAGTGTGTTGGAGTAGAATTACTGGAGTAAATATGAAGGAAGCTAATTCCAGAATTTAATGTTACAAGGACTGTTTCATATTGCTAAGATTATCACTTCGAGGAAAGTATTTCACCAGGATGCAGCTGTACAACAGGGAGAAAATCACTGTTCCTTCCAAAGATACCAAGAAACTATTCTAATATGATCTCTAGACTTGAATTACATTTTTTATATTTAATTTCTGTATCTGGTGACTAACAACTTCTGAAAAATTGATTTTCATTTAAAAGTTGCTTAAATAGTAAGATAATATAAATTTAATAAATAAATAAGCTCTGAATTTTGAAATAATATACTTTCTGGAGAGGAAGCTGTTTTTATGAATTATATTCTATATTATACTACATATGTACTGGAATGCCATTTGTGAGTTTTAATGGGAATTCACTGAATTCCAGCTATATTCTAATTAAAGAGATTTGATAAAACTATGCTTGTGTAAATGGTCAATAATTTACTGGAGGAAATGAAAATGAAAGCAATACTTTAGTAGATAAAATGTATCCAGATGTATTTCTAAATTAATTCAGCTTATTATTTCTTCATTTCATTTACAGTATACACTGCAGGCTTCCAGCAAGACTGATCAATACTAAAAATAAACACAAAAATACCATAAAGCAAAATATGTAAAATTATAAACAAGCATCACAATATTACAATAGCTAAGTAATTACCAAATACATGGTATCCACATTAGAAACCCAGTAGCTAATTATAATATGTTTTACAACTTTCTTACAATGTAACATTGAAGTGGCAGATCAAACTGTGCTGATGGTGACACAGAATTCCATAATGGTTGATGCTACCAGTTCAAAGTCTATAGCCCTGGGTTACAGTTAAGCTTTCTTCTGCAGCAAATACAGAAAACCTGTATCAATGAAACTCTCAGGTGACTACATTCCTTTAAAGAGGAGAGGCCCAAGCCATGTGCAGATTATACCTAATAATAAATATCCTGAATTTGGACTAGAATTCAACGCAGCTTAGAACAGGTGCTGCCAGTGGAATAGATATGGGTACCCTGCGGGTCAGTTTGAAGAACTTCTTCAAGAACATCTGCACATGAAGTTCATTACAGCAGTTTAATTGGAAGGAAACCAGCGTATGAGTGGCATTTGTCTTATCACTTGTTACAAGAAGGGATGGAACTGGTAAATCACACGCAAACCGTAACAGGCACATATAATCATCAGACTGATAGGAGCACTTGTAACAGCACAAGTTAAAGAGTACCTCCAAACTGTGCATTGGATTTCCCAGGGGAAATTAATTAAAATTAAGACAAATCCCATGGCACCCAGTTCTAAGTTGTTAAAACAGAAAGTGTCTAACTTTGGTTTCTTGAAGAATGAGTGTACTACCATCTTCTTTAAGACAGATGTATCTTCCTTTTGAAGAGAGGCCTGAGGTAGATATTAATATATTTTAACACCAGAATTTTATTTTCTTGGAAGGAATTCCTAGATCAGCAATTAAATGAAAAAGAAGCTGCAGTTCTTTTAATTCTTGCAAGGTTGTCTATGGGTATTTTCAGTTATCCAGGTCATGGTTGTCCCAAAGGTGCTTTTTCAAGAGGCAACTGGACTTTTTCATTTTTCTTTGAAGACCTTTAGTTTCTCATCCAAGAAGCTTCTTCAGCTCTGACCGGATGATGGGGAATGCAAAAGAATGCAAATGACCAACTGTCTTCAAGGAATATAAATCCTTCCATTCCCCACCATCCGGTCAGAGCTGAAGAAGCTTCTTGGATGAGAAGCAAAATATCTTCAAAGAAAAACGAGAAAGTCCAGTTGCCTCTTGAAAAAGGACCTCTGGGACATCCTTGCAAGGTTGATTTTTAATCCTGAGGTAGACCAAGAAAGTGAAACCATGATGTCCTGAAATTTCGAAAAGTATAGTCCAATGTATCTTCAAGATGTCTGATTGGAAAATATTATTCTAATTAAATTTCTTCGTAAAATCTGCATTCCATAAGGAATCTTAATATGAGCTGTCTAGCCTATGAGAATTTCTATCTGTCACAGAAATATATATTACTCCATTTTGCATGCTAAATCAATATTATATATATATATATATATATATATATATATATATATATATAATTTGTATTTTAATTTTAATTTATGTCCCATTCATTTATGGAGTTAATGCTATACTACATTTTATTTCATAGGCTATAAAACCTAAAGTAATGTCAGCAATCAACAACTTCTTACCACTAGAAAGAAACATTATTAACATTTCTAATAAATAGATTTTTACACAAATCCTTGAAGGTATAGTTCTAATTAATCCTACTTATTCAAGAAAAGTGGGGAAAAAGATTTTACAGATAATCCACAGCCAAATCTATTATTTGCTACTTGCATTTAATGTCCAATTAATTAAATTATCCATAAACATTTGTTGCTTTTCCCATGACAGAATTGAATAAAAAAGAGAAACCATAGCTTATTAAGTTGTCTTGTAACTTACTAGAGCAGGAAATGTCCAAACTCAAGCCTCTGTTTTTAAGACACTTTAATATCAATTCTGTCTTGGAAGAATTACCCAACAGCAATCTGCCTTTTTCTGTTGGATTGTATAACTGGGGGAGACAATCACTGTCTAGTCATATGCAACTACATTTCATTTATCTGTACATAAACAATGATCTCACTCTTTTTCTAACAACCTGCTACACTAGAAAGAGAAGAAAAAGAAAACGAAAAAAAATCAGAAAAAGAATCCATTTTTAAAAAACTATATGATGCAAATGATGCAGAGTTTTAAAGAAACCATTCCCAGTGGTACAAATAATGGTTAACATCTATAATATTTACATCAAGTTATAAGCTAAAAATATTGGTTCACAATTTTCTATAGGTGGTATACAACTTCGTCAATAAATCTAAGATGGGCAAATAATACAATAATAAAAGTTAGAAGTGTCATGAAACAAAGGAAGATTTACTACAAGTGGTGGACATGTAAAAAAATCTTCAAAATACTGGAAATTATTTTCCTTTTTTCCTATTTTCGTGGTATTTGAATTTCGCTAAATATACTGTTTATCTTTTTCTCCCTTTTATTAAAATGTGGGTTTGTATATGTTTATGTATATCTGTTGTGCACACACACATGCGCGCACACTAACAATACAATGGAGATTTTAATATTAAGTCAACAACAAAATCAAAATCATTTTATACAACAAATTATGAGTTGTAAATTTTTTTTCAATGTTATGCTCAACTTTGGATAAAAATGTCAAATAATTTTATCCTTGTAATATTGATATCCTAAACTGTAATTAATATTGATAAAATACTTCTCAGTAATGAGCTATTGAAATATTACAAAGTTAATAATCTTTATTCATAACTATATAAGAATCATGTACTGAAACAATACCATAACAAGATTTATAACAACAGAATAATAATTTAAAAATATATAGGACAGGAGAAAATAAACTGATCTGAATTGAAACTCCTCTCCATTGCTACTATTGATAGCACATGGATATCAAGAGGAGTAGATGAATGGATGGATGGAAAGAGAAATAAATAAACAAAGTTCTACAAATCCCAACAGATACTGTATTTCTCTGAAAATAAAACCCAACTGTAAAATAAGACCTAGCATGATTTTCCAGGTTGCTCATAATATAAGCCCTATCCACCTCCCAAAGTAAACCTCAGTTAAGATCGCCAGCTAGACAGATGCATTTAGGACCACATTTTCCCCAAAATAAGACCTAGCTGGAAAATAAGCCCTAATGCATCTTTTGAAGCAAAAATTAATCCCTTGATAACTACTCATGTTTTCCCAAAAATAAGACTGGATCGTATATTAATTTTTGCTTCAAAAGATGCATTAGGGCTTATTTTCCAGCTAGGTCTTATTTTGGGGAAAATGTGGTCCTAAATGCATCTGTCTAGCTGGCAATCTTAACTTGGGTTTACTTTGGGAGGTGGATAGGGCTTATATTATGAGCAACCTGGAAAATCATGCTAGGTCTTATTTTACTTTTATTGTCATAAAAGCCCTACTCTAATGACTACATTGTTTTAATGGTTCACCTAAACATGAATAACTTTATCTCCATAGTCTCAGGTATTCTGATCAAATTATATCTTTTTTTATTTCTTTATTTAAAAAAACCTATTGAAACTTTCAGAAAAGTCTATTTTCTTCCAAGCTAAAACTCCTATTTTCGTCACCTTTTCCAGGCGATGTGCTCCAGATATTTCAAATAGCTTTTCACCAGGTGACCATTTATAAGGCAGAATAGTCAGCAAACTGATTTAAAAGCTAAACAGGTATTCCTGCACATTACAAGGCATCACAGCTGAAGTCTTGGCAATGTAGAGCACAGTGTGAATTATGTATCTGATTTTATTTCATGCTGTTTGATACAGCTCACTGAAAATGCACAACCAAGTTCTTTTAGGAATACAAACTAAAAGCAATGTTATGTATTATGCTACAGCAGAAAATTTTATGTCTTACATGGGATTAGCTGACGCATTTATCAAGCAGCCTCCAAGGAAAGCAGAGTTCAAGACTTAAGTTTATCAATAATACATAAACAAACCAACCAATTAGGTACAAAATGGCTATGTTGCCAGACAATATATTAATGGTCCTACAATACTACACAGAGTAAGAAAGGAAAGGCAAGCAAAGGTAATTAAGAAGTCCATGGGACAGGATTACAAGAAGGTTAGTCTGTTAACCATTTGCTATCTCAAAAAGTCCAGATCAGGTAACAACATTTTCCAGTGACATTTGTAAAAGTAACTTGCTAAGCATTGCCAAAGACAATGTATCCAATAGCCAATTTGAGATCTAGATGTACTGTAAAGGGGCTTTAAGATCTTGACAGAAGAAACCTGCCTGTACATGCTGCCCATCTGAATAGGTGCTGTAGTACCTATACACAATATACATATGGATCATTCTGTTTTACATTGTCCTTTTCTTATATTAATATATTTTTTTATTGTGCTGGGTCTTTTTTTCTGTCTTTCTTTTCAGGGGATTAAAATCAGAATTCATTTCAAAACAAACACAAAATGATAACCAGACAGAAGTATAGAATGAAAAAAAAAACCCCTTCTTGTATTTCTCCCTTTTTAAAGGATTAACTTTGATTAAAACATTACCAAGAAAATATGAAAACAATGCATATTCATTAGCATTACCTATCTCCTTTTCCACTAACCTAAAATTAAAATACTTATTTCAAACGGACAAGTTTGTTATCACTTTCTCTCATTTAACTAGTAATAGAAATACTGTGAATGTTAGATAAATTGCTAATCCTAAATCTGAAAACTGCATAAAGTAATTTTTCTCAATATACCAACCTCCATATTTGTTGAAAAAAACCTCTCAAGTTTCTCAGTACATGTAGCCTATGGTGATTAATACCAACAATACCACAAATTGGATGTAAAAATTTTGTTATCCCAGCAAATCACATATTTCAGCAAATTGATACAACCTCTGCATGATAAAAGATAAACAGAGTAATTGCAATGCTATTTATATGCAGTTATTTACAGATTCAAAACAGAAAACATTAGGTACAATAGGTCAGAAATTGACCATGCCGAGTCCAAAAATGCTAGGCAATTTCTAGAAGCCTGGCACACTGACAAATTAGCCATCAACAGACACATAAACAGTATCTACATAGTATGCAAAACTGACAACCAAAAAGCCAAAAAGCGAACAAAAAGACCAAACATATCTCCACCAGCAATCAGTACTCAAATGAGTATAGAGTAAGTTAATATCAGATTAACAAACAAGTAAACAATAGCCCAATCAAGGAACTACCAAACAAGCCAATAGTAAACAAACCCAACCAAAGAACCTCTAAGACCATTTCCAATGACACTGATAGGGCTGTGAGCAAACTTCACTCCTTACTAGCACTGATGGTATTACCTAGTTTTGGTAATGAAACATCTTCAAGAAAACAACCAAGCTCAGAGACTACCAAGGACCCCTCAGGTCAGAAATTTGGATATGCTTTCAGACATTGCTTTGGATCACCTACTTTGGCATAATGTCTTCCAAACATTTCTGACAGTCAGCTAAGTCAGCAGTCCGCAGCCCTTGGATTTGCACAAGTGGTGGGCAAGTATGCTCGCACGCATAGCTCCATTTGCACAATCAGCAGGTGCATACACGTGCTGCTTGTGCAAATGGAACTGTGGTGTATATGTTTTCCCACTGTTTGCATGGAACAATCCCCTCTCCACTACCCACCGTCACCGCCACTGATGTGCAAAGCCAGAAAGGTTGGGGCCCTATGAGCTAAGTCTTTTTATTCTTGCTTTTAAATTTTTTTAAAGTATATTTCTATGAGAACTCTTCTAACCCAGAAATATTCTTACATCTCTTTGCAGATACTGCATGCTTAACACCTCCTCACAGATTTTCAGTTTCAATTTGAAAACTGTGAAAACTATTCCACCATAACATGTGTTCCCTGTAAGTACTTAATGGCTGATTTGGGGATATATTTTCATCCTTGTCTTACTGAAAAAGACAACTTCTTTTCAGTTTCACTTTCTTCAAAGACTGTGGGACATTAGCTTCTGGGTTATGTTTATATTTAATTATATTCTTTCTTTCTTTCACCCACACAATATTTCCTGTTTCATTACCTTTCACTAACTGTCATATAATTCAGTGGTGGGATTCAAAATTTTTTACCATTCGTTCTGTGGACATGGCTTGGTGGACATGGCTAGGTGGGCATGGGCATGTGACTGGGTGGCCGTGGCTTTTTTGTGCTTTTTTGCAGCCACCCCCACCTGTTTTTTGGGCCTTCTGGGCCCTCGGGCAAGATTCCTGGGGGGGGGGCGTTTTCTCCCAGAAGGCTCCCCTGGGGCTCAGGAAGGGGATACTGGCACAGCTGATCGTATTAACAATTGGTTGTCAGGAGGGAAAAAGAAAGAAATACCTTAAGGGAGAGTGTCAGGCAGGCGGGGTGAGCGAGCACTGGGCGGGGCAAATGAGCCAGCGATGACTGGGCAACCAGGTCAGGGGCGTGGCCAGCCAGAACTTACTACTGGTTCGGTGACCCATGCCAAATCCTTGCTGCTGGTTCACCCAAACCAGTGCGAACCAGCTGAATACCACCACTGATATACTTCCATAATCAACTCTGTTATTAGCAAAATGTATTTTGCTTCCGATGCTTCACCTTTTTTCTCCAAATATGTCTAGGGTACTAGTAGAAAATATGTTTTTTTCTTTCATCAGTACAACATGCTTTGCCCTAAACATTTCAGGCTTCTTAAAGGCATTCTTTTATACATATTTGTGACTTTTGTGATGAGGTTAAAGTAATGTTTTGTTCTTCAACACTCCCCTGCAGATAATATTTATACAACAACACTATACTGTGGACCCTATTCTAATGTCAGTTTAAACTTTAAACAATTTCTTGTAAGCCATTTTGCTAAGTCTAGTTTTGGTATAGTTCTAAAAGAAATGGTTTTTTTTTTTTTTCCAGATCTTGACTTCAAAAGTCCCTTAACCCCTTAACAATATTTCTTTAATGATTATAGATTCAGTACCATGTTTCTTTTATTCCGAATATGGATGTAATATTGATGACTTCTGAATCTTGCTGTTAAATACTATGTGGCAGATTACCTACTGCATTATTGGATTTTGTTTGGCTTATTATCCAATTGTTTTTCAATTACATTGTTATTAGGTTTCTCATCAGTTCATTGTAAGTTATAAAGATGAGACATTTATTTATTTTAATAAATGAAATCACATGGTTCTTTCTTTCCTTAAACTGTTATTTTCAGAATCTGTTATTTTATATGCACAACTAAGTCAAATTTATGTAGTAATCAGCAGCCACACTCAGTTACAAAATAACACATACTTTATAATTATTAAGAAATATAAAGAGTTTCTATGCAGTGAAGATAAAAATAACTGTTTTATAACAGAAGTTCAAATGATAAAAAGAAAAATAAGTATTAGGGCTGAAGCTCTGAAATACAGTAAATCCCTTATTCAAGCAGAAAAGAAATATAATCTTTTTAAATAAACTCAAAAAAATAGTCCTTTAAAATATTGGTGGCCACCATAAAACTGAAAAAACAACAATAGTCAAGATTCTGAAAAACTGCTAAGTAGTAATTCCTGTGTCTTTAAAAAAACAAAGAAATCACAATTATTGGAATTATTTTTAAGTTCCAAACAATTTATCCTTTCTGCAGATCATGCTGAATCATTGCTTGAATACGAAATGGTTGAGAATTTCTCCATGGAATGTACAAATTAAACTATATAATCTGTGTTTTTTTAAAAAAATAAAGATACATTTGAAGATTCTAGAAAACAACAAAATCAACTTCAAACAGTAGTTGTAGCAATGATTAATAATATTTGCAATAGGAAATACAGTATATACACTTTTGTGTGGGATTTTTCAACTTGCATTGATTTATATGTTTTCAAAAGATCCCATAGGCATTCACTACACTTTAAAAAGATTAATATATTTTCATTTTAATCTCTGAAAGGAATATGCTTTACTGCTTTGTTCTCTTAAAATTATACCACTGTACAATTTTACATTCTGTTTATATTTGAAAAGTATAACAGAACTATTTTTAAAATATTTTTATTACAAAACTATTATTCTATAATTTATTTTCACCAAACTTGTCAGAGCTGAAGTTCTATTCTGATTCTTTCACAACTATTTATTTGAATGTAAATTAGAGTTCCTATAATATCACATCAAATCTAATCATTCTTTTTAGAAGATAGAGAAGCAAAACATATTTCTTGGGTCTTCCTTTTTATGACCTCTAAAGCAATAAAGCATGTCTTTATTAATAATTACAAATGTCCAATATTACATTATGCTTGTCTAAATTTCATGTACTCATTATTACTGCTCATGAAAAATCAATTATTTGAAATATGATCGACTTCCATATGGGAAAACATACATTTCACATTTATTTCTTGCACTGTAAGTCTCTGGAATGAAAATTGTGTACAAATCAATTGAATTTTAATTCTTGACTTAGATTCTTGAGATCTTGAAGCAATCCTTAAGATTTAATGTTTTCTATTATGAAAGTCTACTAAAAAATGACCAATTCAGGTCTTCCTTGTTCAACTGGAGAATAAAATCTAGCCATTTATAAAGATGTTATCCTTTACTGCACAGTCAAAATGAAGAGTTATGACCCACATTTTTTTGGATCATAACTATATGCTATAGCACTCACAGCATATGGTATCAACTAACAAGGAGATCTATCTGATGCGAAGTGGTGAACTCCATTATAATTGGTAATATTTTTTCAGTGCTTTGTTCTTGTCTGTTAACTCAGAAGTGATGTACAAAATAAATGTGAAAAAGACATTAATTATATAATCTACAGCTTACATTACAGTAATTAATATAATTACAAATTAACATGTCTCATGTTTTATACAGTTGATGTTTAAGTTATCTATTTCTCTTTGATGTGGCAAACGTGTATATTAATTTGCTCTGTTTTCAAATTTCAAGACAATTTGGAATCATTTATGCTTTTCTCAAAGTTCCTTATTAGTGTATAAATTAACCAAATAATACCACTATAATTAGTACACTAAACGTAACAAGGATATGTTCAATTCATATTTACAGCAGCAAAGCTAGTATTGTTGGCAGAAATTAAATTGCCATCGATTGATTTGATTTGGAAAATTTTACCTCTGGTGCTTGTCATGCATTTAAATACTGTTCTAAAAGATACATACTCAGTTATGACAGCTAGCTAACTGAATACAACTCAAATTTAATTGCCTCATGTTTCTAAGAAAAACACATTTCTCTTGTGTTAAAATGACTATTATGACAAATAAATTTAAGAAACACACTTGAGCCTCAATCAACAGGTAACACTATTTTTATTTTCTCCAAGCAACAATTCATAACAATTCAATACTAACCAAAGGCCAACATGAAACAATAAAATGCACATATAGAGTATTACCCACTCTATCATTTGTTTGTCTTTTTTATTTTTGTTTTTGTTTAGAAATATTAATATTACTTCAAATCCTGTAGAAATCCTGATGCATTTGGAACATATTTATTACACTATTACGAACAGTATTAAAGCAACTGGCATGTACTTCTATTTAATTGAACAAATACACAGACTTCAGCCTCTTTTAATACAGAAGTAGTAGAGAAAAGGCACATTTCCTTCCAGTGGATCACATTATTTATCTAGAGCAGTCAATAGACGGGCATCCTGTTATAAGACCACTATTTGTGTTGACAGACTCCATTTTATAGGCTTTCATAGCAACATCATTATAAGCGCAGGAGAAAACTATACCCAACACATTCTAAAACAGATTTGGACTAACTGCAGAGAATTTAAGCGGGCAACATTTAGTTCTTCGTTAATTAATATAACTCCTTTCAGAGACCTCATTTATAGATGAAGACGTGATAATGGTAACTGTAGTTAGAAAACAAAATAGAAAAGGCAAACAATCCAATACCTATTACTTAAGACATTGTCTCAGCTTTCTAGAATTCAAACTCTAAGAACAACTGATAATAGTATACTGCTTTGGCTTGGTGTTTTCCAGACCTGGACAATTACTTCTGGGTCAGAATTTGGGAAAAATTGATATGATATACTAACATTATTACAGGTTATCTGTATAATTTAAGCCTTGCTGGAATTATCATATCACTACAGGAAACAGGACAGATTAAAAATCAAATTGATTGCTCTGACATTCTCTTTGTTGCCAGAAAGTCAACAGTTGATAAGACTAGGAAATGAAATGTTGAAAGAGATATCTAGAGTGATATTGATGAAAAATAAGAAGCAAATAAAACTCAATCAATCCAGCATTATATATTTATTTTATTGGATTTAGAAGCTGGCCAACTTTAGGAGATTCTGCACAGTTTACATGTTAAAAGTGGGGGGGGGAAAGCAATAATATTAACAGAAACAACAACAACAACATGGACATCCGGAAGAAAAACAAATCCAACACATGGGGGGGAAGATCAATAAAGGCTCAACCACCAACCTAATTCCATACCTGGGAAATAAACAAGATTTTCTAACACTTGGAAAGACTAAGATCTAAAGGAACATGACAGAAAAGGTATACATCCTATGTCCTGACAGATTACACTGTTTGACTGAAGGAACCGTAAGTGTGTCTACCCTGCTTAATCTTACTGGGCTGAAACTATTGGAGATAGATAGTCCAACAAATAATTATGCTTTGAAGGACTTTATAATTGTTAGTAATACTTTAATTGCACTTTGAAGCCAACTGGCAATTGGTGCAGCTCACAGAGCAGTGGTCATGGTGCCCATTACTAGCTGCACTGTTACATTCTGGAACAGCTGTAGCTTACAAGTGGTTTTCAAGAGTAACACCATATAAACATTTCGCAATGGTCCATGTGTGAATCCCAAAGGTGCTTTTTCAAAAGGCAACTGGACTTTCTTTATTTTTTCCTTGAAGATGTTTCACTACACATCCAAGAAGCTTCTTCAGAACTGAAGACAAGTATGGTTATACTTTGTATTTTCTCATTTTATTACTGACTTTAATACATATTTTATTAGTAGAGTTTAATCCAAAAACACACACTCCAAAGAAGATATTCAGCAAACTCACCTACACCTCTTCAGTACTAGAAATTAGACTTACATTTGTAGATATAGAATACACAATTAATTTCAAATCATGCATATAACTAGAATGAATCTATGCAATCCACACAGTCTCTTAGGGATGTAAGGGTTTCAAACAAGAACAAAATATCTCTCCCTTCCCCTTTCTTTCTTTCTTTCTTTCTTTCTTTCTTTCTTTCTTTCTTTCTTTCTTTCTTTCTTTCTTTTTTCTTCTTTCTCCCTGATACATGCACACGCACACACACACACACACACATGCACACACACAAATACAAATATGCAGTGGAAAGTTTCAGCTCAAAGCATTTTTTATTTAAATGCAAATTTGATTTTTTAAAAAGGGTCCTTCAGTAATCTAACCTAATATGCTCAGAATAAAATCAATCTGAAATGGTAACGGGAATTAATGTTATAGGAATACTTTAGTCTACTTTTTCTTTTGCATCCTTGATGCATGCTTTTATTCTGCTTAGACCTCTTTTTAATCACTTATTCTATAAAGTATTCGAATAAGTTTAATATCCCTAATGTTAAACAAATACTAGCTAATTATAGATAGATAGATAGATAGATAGATAGATAGATAGATAGATAGATAGATAGATAGATAGATATTGTGTGTGTGTGTGTGTGTGTGTGTGTGTGTGTTTCAGAAAAACATGATGTGATATATTACAAAATTTTGGAGTGGAGGACGAAAATAAGAGTTTATGAATAGCATTATAATGACTATATGTGATATGTTTTTATTATATTTAGGCAGGAGGAGGAAAGCAATCTCCGAGAAATTGAAATTTCTATATTATATTGACACAAGGACAAACAATTCAAACATAATTCATCAGTGTTGATACTTTCAAATACATAAAACATTACATCTGCTCCTTCAATCCACTGCACAGGCTGTAAATCTTCAAAAGAAAAAGAGTTCAATGTCATTTCAGCCACTGTAAGATACAGTTTACAACAGAAAGATAAAAATAGTCACACTGCCACTGACATCTACACCACTTTTCTACCGCAGTATTTCTGTGTTCTAATTTATCTTTGTGGCTGAAGAACAGGCAATCAATTGTAAGCAACAAATGTGGTTTGATTCTAGTCAGCAGCAATTTTCTGTACCCTTCAAATATATGTACATATTTGCACA
Organism: Notechis scutatus; assembly: GCF_049901735.1. Lineage (NCBI taxonomy): Eukaryota > Metazoa > Chordata > Lepidosauria > Squamata > Elapidae > Notechis > Notechis scutatus. The sequence continues at coordinate 171,399,601 of NC_142011.1, forward strand.
CATTTTCAAGCCAATCTTTGGTAAAAAAAATATTAAGTCTCAAAAATAAGTTCTCTAAGCAGGTTGAAAAATGTGTATAAGGTTCTAGGCAGATTTTAAAATTATTTTTAAGTTATGCTAGGCATGATAACTTGAAAATAATATTAACATCTGCCTGGAACCTTATACACATTTAAGACACATTATATTTTCATGATTTTGCCTTTATTTTAAAAGTATCCCCTGCTTCCCCCTACCAAACAGAGAAAAGAAATCAGCCCCTCTTGTTGCATTCTTGTTGCATTTTATTAGAAAACATATTAAATAACTTAATGAGAAGCTATTTTGAATGGCATTTGTTCTCTTTTGTTCAGATGTTTTAGATATGGTTTCATTATTATTCATTATTTCCTATTTACAGGGTTGTTCACAATGCCTTAGAAGTACCCATTTTCTCTTCTAAAATAAGAGAGTAATTTGTCTTGCTGATTTATTTCCATGAACAGATGATGATGATGACAATGATGAAGAGGAGATAGGAAACTGCTTGATATTCTACTATTTTTAATTTTTATGCTGATTAGTCACACCAAGAAACATTATAGTTATAGAAGGGTATAAGATAATTGATTGGGAATATATTATTTCTGAAACCAATTCAAAGTGTTTGATGATATTTAAGGTTTTTTACAGCTCAGAATGAGGATATTCTCATCAACGCTGCCACGACAGTCCAATGGGTTAAGCTCCTCCTTCTAACATCATAGAGCTGAGCCATTCCTGGAATCTCTTGCAGCATAGATAGAAAGGGTGTTCTCAGGTAATTATACCAACGCCCAGTTTATGAAAACCACCAATTTTAGACCAGTAACTGTGGTATGCTTCTCAGTGTCTTGAACAGAGTTCAACTTTTGATGACTAGATGGGCACAATAGGTCTAGACATATGAAACAAGGTAGTTGGTTAATGAACACTTGTTCAGCGACCAAAGTTACAACAGTGCTATCAAAAGAACTTTATGATCAATTTATGACCATTTACAACATTCACAGTCTCCCTTAGTCACATGATCACCATTACAATCAGTACCTAATGTTCAATCTGCTGCTTTTTCTTTTGCTAGTGCATTTTCCCTTTTTATTTTTGCAGCTTTTTCAAATATAAAGTGTACTTTGAATATATAATCAAGTACAGCATAGATGTATCTATGCATAAAAGAATGAATATTTTCCTTTCTTTTCCAGCAGCTTGTTGAAACTGAACTGCTTATATAATCATAGCCACAATTAGCTTGATTCAGATGTACGAACAAATCAATGTTTGGCATTATATAAATATGACTGATTAAATAAACACTACTTTTGTGATTAATTTTCTTATTCCATGTGCTCTAAACCACAGTTTGAAATTTGGAACCAATACAACAGTGACTTGCTCTTGCACAACAGCATAATATAATGATATATTCATCCTGATATAGTAATTTTGCTGGTTTAATTTCAGTGGCAAAGGAACTACTGCATGTGATAATGAGGAACACATGAACCCAGGTTCATTTACACATTACTATCTAAATTTTTATTACTGCAAATAATGTTCAAACATTATGAAGATGCCATTAAATTGTGTACCATCAGTAAATGTCACCAAGAACTGATTATAGTATGTATAACTGAAGAATGGAGGATTATATCATAGCAAGTCATTTGATTCCAAAAGCAAGTCTTAATTTCCAAATTACAATTTTAGCTAGATAGAAAATACTGTTGAATCAAAAATACATGTAATGCTTTATTCCATAACTAAATACCAAGTATGGAAGCTTGTATATGATTATATAAAAGCCAAATCTAACGTATTACTTGTCAATAAATTCCACTACACTATGGGAGCAATGAAATAGCTCACTTCCCAATTATATTACAGATTTCTATCACACCGAAAGCCTTTTTATAAGCACAATGACAAATCTTTGCTTTATCATAGTACAAGTGTACATAACTTCTGAGCAGAGAAATCATCCAAAGCCTGTCAAACAGAATCTTTACATGTCAAACAATCAGAGATATGAACTGACAGAGACATATTCAATTTCACATTCACTTCAAAATCAGTGCTGGAAACGTGCCCATAAAAATGTGCAGTATGTGCAGCATTGCATGCCCAAATATGTTGCTTGTGTCTTCAGGGCAAGAGTATTCTGCTGTTAGCACCAGTTGCCACATAGGCGTCAAGCAAGGCTCTATAGGAAGGGCATTATATATATATATATATATATAAAGTCATCTGTTAAGGCCTTTCATATATATATATATATATATATATACTGGTTCAGAGGCAAAAACTATAAGAATATTTAGTTTTAAACAAATAAATTGAACATGTAATAAAATTATGCCTCTTAATTTCATGAAATCAAACTGAGGAAATTGGACAGTTAATTAATGGTATAAACACACAAAAATTCAACAACAACCCTAACCTTCAATAATTATTTTCATGATAGTGAACCAGATAATTGACTTTTAACCAATTTAATTCTTTCAGAAAAATACACAGATATTTCAAAAAAAAAAATCTGCTGCAATAAAACTTAAAAACATAAAATTTAGTACATCCATAAGGATGTGTTTTAATAAATAGTACATTGTTTCATTCATACCTTGGCTGCTGCCACTGAGAAAATGTACTTCTGGGGTATGTCCTAGCATACTTCACTCATGACTTCCAGTCGCCCCCCACCTTTCCCATCTTAATAGCAAAATAGTGTTATACAGAGTTAAGTATTTGTTTCACTTTCAATTTAACTTTTTCTTTAACATATTAATCTCGTGTGTGTGTGTGTGTGTGTGTGTGTGTGTGTGTTTATGTGTATACATAGGAATTTCTATAATACAATTACATTTTTCATTGAATAAAACTATGATGTTATTGTAGAATCTTAATTTAATTTATATCCTGTATTTAGATATATATCACAGTGAATTAAAAAGATCTTACTTCAAAATAAATGGAAATAATATGTGCCCTTAGGCAAGATCTCAGTAAAGGCCATACAAGCTGAAATATTGTTGTTGAAGTCAACACATATGGAGGTTGCCTCAGCTGAAGAAATGTGCCCTAAGGCTGTATTCCAGGTCACACTTATTTGAGAGTCTCATTGAACACTTTGGGCCTTCAGAGTACATATACAGGGCATAGAGGCTTAATGTTATAGTAGCATTTTACAAATGTCCCCCATGTGCAAGAACCTTTAAAAGCAGAATATAGCACATTGGACTACCAATATTGATGAAATACTTATACAAATATGACCAAAAAAAGGGGGGGGGGGAATCTGTAAAGATTATAACCAAATTATGTCAGCAAATTTAGAGAATAATACAATGGCCAATAGATTGGAAAAGCCTAGTCTTTGTGATAATATCAATATAATTAAACTATTGCACAATATTCTTATTGTCACATGCTAGCAAAATAATGCTTGGGATCATCCAATACAGATTAGAGAGCTACCTGGAAAGGATAATACCTGATGTTAAATCTGGTTTTAGAAAAGATCAAAGAGTAAATGACAGAACTGCTGAGGAACACTGATGATTGAGAAAGCCAATGAATACCAAAAAGGAGTCAATATGCACTTCATTAAGTGTAGAAAATACTTTGATTGTGTCAATCCTGTCCAACTCAAGAATGCTTTCAGGAAAATTGGAATGCCAGAATACATCATGTATGATTTTGTCCTCATACAAAATCCATTCGGAGGTCAGGAACCATAGTCCAGATGAAATATGGTAAAACAAACAGGCTCCAAATTGGCAAAAAATGAAAGAAGATTATATACTCTCTCCATATTTATTCAATTCCTTATGCTGAATATATGTTGAAGGAACCTAGACTGAAAGATGATAAGCAAGGTTTAAAACTTGCAGGGAAAAAAGTAACATGCACTATGCTGATGACATTACTCCGATAGTTGAAACTAAAAAACCTGTAGTCAAGAAATGTGTCCCAAATGATGAGATTGCAATGAAGACCTTGAAAAAGATGCTATAACATTTCTCTACCCACAAAATCAGAAGTGTGTAAGCAATTCTGTAAACTGCATACAATTTCCAGTTTACAGTCATCGCAAGCTAGATGTCTCCTTTTGTAGGAGATAGCATTACAATGGAGATTGGCATGAGATATAGGATCCTGGCTGCCAAATTTCTCTCTTGAACAAGGAGCGATCTTTGAAATGGCCCACATGACTCTGTACAGCTATTCCTCATTAATAAACCACAGGAACTGGTGTTTTGTGTCACCTTATGACTTAAGTAGGAGTTGAGGGTGGGATAATCCTTCCTTGGAATCATGAATGCAACCTTTTTTAAGGACAAGAAGCCTTACCTCTTGCCTTTTTATTGCTTTGGAAATAAACACAAACACTGTGGACCCTTCAGAACAGCAAGTATTATGCCATGGTAATTTATCTTAAAAATATTTAAATATGATTTTAAAGATGAGGGAAATGTTTTTTGAATCAAACAGCAAAAGGCTGCTTAGATTATTGATTTTTGGCAGTTAATAAGAGATTAAGAGTCCAGGTGGAATTGAAACTATAATTTTAAATCCTTTTTGTGGGAATCTGGGATTGTTTGCGTTTTCTTAGGTTAAAACAAGATACAATGGGACTTTTAAGGCTGGACAGTAGAGGGTAGTAGAGAATAAGAAAGGGTACAATTGGACGAGCAATGGTGCAAAATAATCTAACAATGGGTTTTCTGATGGAGATTTATGAAAAATGGTAGATAGATTGTTAAGGAAGCAACAGAAGAAGTAGAAACTAATTTGGATAAGTATGAAATTAATTTGAATGTGGATATTTGATGTTTCATTGTCTAAAGGAGATGTATAATTACTAAACAAAAAAAGTTATGTAAATAACTTTTCTGTGCTGGATGTACAAAAGAAATCTTTTAAAATCTTGAAGGACTTTTTGAGAAGTGATTTTTTTAAAAAACCCAATCTTTTCTTACTAAATATACAAAAGAGCTATGCTAAAGTTATGAAAGATTTCTTGAGAAAGGACAAAAAAAGATGACAAGAAATCAAGCCCTGGGATTTTAAGGTGTTAAAAATCAAGATAGTTAAAAGCATAAGTAAGAAATACATTATTGATTTATTCGATCAAGGTTACAATAGATGTACCTGGCAACATTTACTGGACTTTTGGTGATAAGGGACAAATACAAGGGTTTTTAGCTTTTTTTTTTTTTTGAACAAATTTTTATTAATTTTTAAAAACATACAAAACATACAAAAATACAAGACATAAAAACATAAAAGATCTCTTTTCTGAAAGTTGCTTAATCCCAGGTCAAAACTCTTGGTACAGACACACATTCAAATTCATATTCATTTTACATACCATTCCATATCTTCCGGTTTTGCGCGGCTTCGGTAGCGGCAGGAATTCGCGCCTCTGCGATCCCTGCCGCGCTCGCCGCCAAGGTGCCCCCGATCTAAATAGGTCTGGGGGCTATGGCTGCCTTGTAGAGGCAGCCGAAGAGAGAGGGATCCGGACAGAGGTTTGGGGGTAACGCAGACCCCCTTTCCAGCCGGAATAACCCCTTTTTCCTGAGGTGGTGGAGCGGCGGTCAGTAATGGCCACCTCAAAGAAGCCTGCAGCCGGGTAAGATTTGTGCTGGAGGAAGAGGGAAGAGCTGTGGAAGTTGCTTCTGACTGGGATAAAGTTAAGAGAGAGTGCCCTGTAACCTCGAAGGCTGCTAAGGATACTTTGTTTCTAGAAAGAGATACAAGCGGCGAACATTTCAAAAGAGAAAGTTTTTTTTTTTTTTTTGCCTTTCACTCTCCTCCCTAACGTGACAGCAGTGGAACCATAAGAGAAATCCGGGAATCTGTTCTGGAGGTAAATGAATATTGAAGGAGCAAGGATTTCTGAATATTCAAAGGGGGAAAAAAAAGAAGAAGAATTTTTTTTTGGCTGTGAGTGGGAAGGGAGAGGGAAAAAAAATTGGAGCAACCTGAAAATAAGGAGAAGACTGCCTAAAACTTTAAAGAGCTAATTTTAAAGAGTTATTAAACAGCAATAAGACTTCTTTAAGATATATTTTAAAGAGAACTTTGTGATCAAACTTTATCCCAAAAAGAGAAAGTGGAAAAAGAGAAAGTATTAAAAAGAATCAGCTGATTGGACTGTTTGATGACTTTGGATTTTATGAGATTTATCTCAGACTAAAAGCACTCGGGTGGTTGTTTTGAAAAAAAAAAATATCTGTACAATGGCATCAGTTGTGGATGAACTAGAACTTATACACCAAAAATATGAAAGAGAAAAGCAAGAAGGGAAAGATGTCTTTGGCACTCTTTTTCAGTTTATAGAAATGGCGGTCTGTGCTTATGTAAAATCGTATGAGCAGGATAAAGAAGAAGCCATTTTTGAAGAACAAGTGACTTTGGTTGGGGAAGAAAAGAAGGAGGAGAAAAAGGAGAAGACGACTTTAAGACCTGGGAAAACAATCCAAAAAGAGAAGAATAAGGTGAAAAGGGGATATCGTGTTAGGAAACAACAGAAAGGGGGAAAACAGGATAAAAGGGAGGTGGAGAGACAAGGGGGTAAAGAGGATAAGGAGAAGAAGAAGCAAGGGAGAAAGGAAGGGATGAGAAGCTTTAATGGTGGGGAGCAAAATGCAAAAAAACAAAAGTTTTTTAGAGATAATGGATAGATTTTATTGGAAAAGGGATTCTAGAAGGGTACATAAGATTGCATTTTTATATTTGTATTTAGAAATAATTATAGAAGACTGGAAATAATATGCAATTTAAAATGTGATAAAATATTTAGTATAATTCAGTGAAATTTTTGTTAAGAGAGGAGTACTTTAATGAAATAATGATTTAAGATCGGTGATGTGGGGGGAATAATTTTGGAAAGTATAAGAAATGTTCCCATAAAGGTATGATAATTAATTGAAATGGGTAAAATGTCTAAAGATATAAATGATTGTTAATACCAATGATTAGGCCATGTTATACTAGTGAAACTATTCATGAAATGAGAGGTTTGAAGAAGGAGAGGGGAACATGTAATGTAATAATGATTTATAATATGTGATGTGGGGGCGGAATTAATATGGCAAATAGGTGATCCCATAGAAATATGTGACCTAATTGATAAGAAATGTGCTAGATGTTTAAGATATGAATAAATATTAATATTAATGAATAGATTTGTATTGGTTTTGATGATATTGTATAATGTCAGAATGTACCAGACAGAATCCCAACGTAAGTTATGTACTTTAAATCAAGTATTATAAATATAGGGAAAGAGACATAGGCGTCATACTCCAATCAGTGTACAGGAGAAGGTTTTTCTTTTTTTTTTTTAAGAAGAAAGATAAACAGATAGTTGGAAATAGAACAGACAAAGAATAATAAATATTATGATTTGAATTGAGAGGAGATAAATAAAATAAAATTGAGAAAATTTAAAAGAAAGGAGAAGCTATATAGAAAAATGAAAATGTAATAAGGGTTTTTAGCTTTTGTTTTGTAGTTAATAAGTAAGATATGAGGTGAATAGAATATATGTTGTAATTTAAGAGATCATTACTAAAATTGTTTGTGTCTGTGATGGACAAGTTGCTTTTTTCTTTTCTACACTATTTTTGTTTCTTTTTCTTCTTTGTCTTTTACGCTCATATTTTTGTAATTTATATAGTTCTTATTTCTCTATTTGTAATCTTTAAAGAATTATCTTAAGTTGAACAGCAACATGCAAAAAATACTAATACATACTTTGAAACTTGATATTGGAAAAACTTGGTTGTTGAGGAAAAAAACCTAAATGATTACAGAATAAATAAGTCAAAACACAAATGGCAAAGCTTAAATTATCTTATTTTGGCCACAAAGATCAAGTTTCCTTGATAAGTCTAGAACATTGTTCTTTCAGTGAGATAGGCAAACTCTAAATTTGATATATAAATTAAATAAATAAATGCTGGGGGAAATGAAAGGAAAGATAAAAGATGGTGACCAGCAGAAAACAAATGTAGCATTGGCCTGAAGGGTCAGTGAATGACAGATTATTTTAAAGAAGGTCTGTCTATTTGGACACTAAAATTCTTTACTAATTTGATGTCATAATTAATTAATTAGTCCAAACCCTCTGCCCTCTTTTATGTTAAAAAATCTTACGCCTCTTTTTTTAATTGAACAAAGCAGTTTTGCTTGATTTTCAACTTACCCACTCTAATAAATATTAATTTTTATTATATTAATTTTCTCCTTTTAAGTAGTAGTACAGATTAGAATTGAATAAAATAAATATTATCTGATATTTTCTAGAAGTGATAGCATTTGGACTAATGAATTCAAATGTATTGGATAGTTCAATGTTAGTAGAATAAAACTTTGTGTATGTGTGTGTGTAAATTATGTTTATGGTGAAGAGAATATTATGTAGACTGTAATTCACTCTAGCCCTGTCTTTTCCAATATTTCATTATATCTATTGCATAAACTGGAAGAAAAGAAATATTATTTTATATTATATTCAACATGTATGAATGCTATTGCTGATTTGAAACTCATGTCTCAGAAACTTTTATACTGTTATAAAATATAATATTTCCTTAGTAAAAGGAAATAAAGTCTATTTTTAAAAGAAAAAAAATCAAGAATCAAATGAATGCTTTCATTATTAATCACAAATTTTCTAACAATATTCTAGCATAGCACTTTGAGATTTCAGTTTACTGTTTAACAGTTTCAGACTAATTTTATTAACCTGTACATCTGAGAGAATCAACCCCCTCTGGGTTTAATTAGAAGAAAATTCAATTTAAATCTAAATGTCAACAGTGGTTGCTAATTATGGCAGGGCCTGGACGAGACACTCAGTCTGTAATCAGGCAATCCTACAGTTACAATTAAAGTTACAATTAAAGGGTTTCTTTTTTTGAGAACATACATTAAACACAAACACAAACAAACATGGGACGCAGAACGGGATGCTTTTAGTATAAACTAAAAGGAGGCATGCAGGTAACATTTGTGAAATTAAATTATAGAAATGACTGAAACATACAGCTGAATCATAAAGCAGTTACAAAACTAGGTCAGGGTCACAACCACAGATCATTGCTCCTGTAGCACACAAAATAAATATTCCCTCTAAAGTAGAAACTAATCTTTTGTTATGCCCTTTGTCAAGAACACCTTATTACAAAAGTGTATTTATTTGCAGAGTTTTCATAGCTGTGAGCGGAGCTAAATTAATTTTCTTGGACTTGACTTCACTTACAATTCCATCATTAAAAAACAGATTCATTGATTTAAGAAAGGCAGAGAAAAAGAAAATGCTACAGCAAATTGAAAATGTTTGTATGTGCATATTCCAAAAGCTACTCCTACGTTACCCCACAGTATTAAAACGAGATTAGACAAAATCTTTAAAAGTTTTTAAAATGCTTGCTGGGTTGGAGAAAAGATAACAAAGAAGAGTCTCAAAGCTATTCATTGGGCATTGCAATATTTGTCCAGACCCTGAGAACGTGAGTTAGGAAGTCTTGCCCTGGAAATTTCCCTTCCATCTGAATAGATGGTAGTGAGGCTTGGACTAATCTATAAAGCTACACTATAAATACTGTTGCCCCTCTTGACCTTCCTCTGAATAGTGTTTTCTGTAATATGGTATATACAAGGCTACCTACAATAGCAGCTCCCTGATGCTTATCATTACTCCATATCAAAGGGTGTTGTAGGGTGCCTCAAGAAAATATGCTGACATTTAAAAGCAAGTTCTGGAAGGAAACAGAGTTCTCCAATTGTATAAATAGCATTAACCTTGATATGTAGAGATGTAGTGTTTCAATGGAGCCAGCAACATAAACATAGATTTAAAAAATTCACTGCCCACTAATAAAAACAAATATTTTGTTTATAACAGTTCAGGCCAGCATAAATGCATTCATCTTTAAGATGCCACAAACCCTTTTTGGGAATAATCTATTATTATTATTTTTGCTGCAACATTTCATTGCTGTGTAACTCCTTGCTCCCAGTAGTTTCCCATAATATTATTCATTTTCAAGTGACAATTTTAATGAAAATTCCATAAAGAAATTCATTAATATAAAACTACTGTTTCAATGTTGGATTCATTTCCAATTTATGTTCCTAAATGCTATATTAATTATCTATACCACCTCTTACTTTATATAAAATAACAATTTTAATGTATGCCTGATGATATTTCAGCTTTCTAGTAATTCTGATAGGAAAATCTTGGCAGGAAAAGACTATGGGACAGTTGATTTGCACTGTCAAATGTACAAATATGAGCCATCCAGCCAGTGATGGGATTCAAAATATTTTACTACCAGTTCTGTGGCTGTGGCTTGGTGGGCGTGGTGTAGCTTGGTGGGCATGGCAGGGTTAGGGTTACTGCAAAATCTCCATTCCCACCCCACTCCAGGGGAAGGTTACTGTAAATCCCATTCCCTCCCCACCCCATAACCTGCTTTCCAGCTCCGTTCTCCTGTGCAGGGCAACAAAAGAAGGCCCAGTCGATCAGCTGGGACTTGGGAGGCAAAGAATAGATGGGGGCAGGGCCAATCAGAGGTGGTATTTGCCGATTTTCCGAACAACTCAAAATTTCTGCTATCGGTTCTCCAGAACTGGTCAGAACCTGCTGAATACTACCTCTGCATCCAGCATATTAGAATGATGGTATCCTCAGACCAGAGCCAAACTGATTTAGTGGCTAAGATATCAAGCTAGAAACCAGGCGATCACGCTTAGCCACCTGGGAAATCAAATTTTCTTGCTATGTGTCAAAAGATTTTCCTCCTCCATTGGTGGAAACCTGACAGACCTGCTTTATTTTATGGCATATTATACAAATGCCTATGTTCTGATTGCCTGGTGGACAGATCACTCTATCTCCATTCATGGTCACAGGCTGGACTACCTTAGATTTGCCCTACCATCCAACGTTGGACCTTTTCTTGGATTCAACTCTATTCACTATTTCAGCACTATTTCACCCTTTAACTTGGTGAAAAGGTTACCGCCAAATTTTCCCTTCCAAGCCAATTGACAGAAGGAACTGTAAAACCTGTTTTTGTTCCATTTTTCCTCCCACTCCTTAAGTCCCCCCACAAAACATAAAGCAATTGGCATTTACTTTCTCAGTATTGGGGAGTATGTAAAATCATGATCTACAGATAGACACTTGCCCTTCACAATGGCCAAAGCAAAGGAAAAATCCAGAACAGGTTTCCTTAAACTGGCTTCCTTCCAGCTACCTTTACACAACAGAGAAAAACCTAAACAGCACTAAAGCTCCAGAGTTTAATTCCTTAGAAAAAAATCTTATGGTCTTTTATGTTGAACAATCCAGTCCAGAAGAGGAAAAAAAAGGGAGAGAAAGAACACTGTTCAACAAAATAGAATGGTTGTGATTCAAACTATTACAGTTTATAGTCTAAGTGAATTTTCTTTTTCTTTTTTTCACTTTAATGAACTTTAGCAATTTAAATAACTTAAAATAATGTCCTAAACCTATTCACAACATAGCATTCTGGAGCCCAGGCAGCCAAATTAAATGCTATTTTGTTTTGTAGTTCTGGAAATATAGACATGAATCAGAATTTCTGTATCTCATATCATGTCAGTCATATCTGTATCTATTTCTCATAACATTTTCAGTCATTTATTTATTTTATTCCAGCAAGACATCTTAATTCAATGAATTTCAGGGCAACTGTGTTTTAAGAGGCTGGCTTTTATGTTTATTCAACTTAAGACACTTGCCTCTGTCTGTTCTGAGGCATGCAGTAGTCATGTTTGTTTAATTGTACAACTTTTGTTTTAATATACAGTGGAACCTCTTGTCAAGAACGCTTCCATTCATGACCAAATCGGGTAACGAACAAAAGTTCTTACCTCTGATTGCGAACAGGTGCTCGGGTGGCAACCAAAGGGCGGCAATTTGCCCTTCCTGTGCACCTTTTTTTTTACGTGCATGCATTTCCGGTGACAAGCAAATCGGGTGACAACCGAATTCTCAGAACGGATTATGGTCATCACCAGAGGTTCCACTGTATTTTAAAACATGGATGGGATTTGACAAAGATCCTTTTACTAATATTCAATAATAGAACATAGCACTATACCTTTAGTTTCATTCAGTCATTTATCTTCTCTCTCCCTCTTCTTCCCTCCCCCCCTCTCTTTTTCTTTGGAGGATACAAAGAAATCCTATTTATTTATATTTATTTATTTGTCAAACATGTACAAGATAACAAGTATAGGTATGAACATAAACATGAACAAAGGAAGTAAATACAGATAAATGGGGACAGTAAGACAGGGACGGTAGGCATGGTAGGCACTGTTGTATTGTAGAAAATGTTTCTAAAGACGAGCAAGATTTTGAAATTGTCACCAGAATTTTATAGGATAATGTAGAGATCATTTATGCTGTGAACTGCCCCACTGCCTCCTGCATATAAGAGGTAGAAAAATAAGCATAGTTGCAAATCATTTCTATTTCTATTTAATGTTTCTAACATCATTCAAAAACAACACTTTTAGCTTCACACTGTAAGAAGGAATGAACTTAAGCAAACACACAAGAAATCCAAGACCTTCAAATATGTAATGTTTACGGAAGATAGTTAAAAGTCAAGTCAGAGAATTCCAGCAACTGCTTCTGTACAAGGACAAGCCCTTTCTATGGAAACAATGTTTCAACCTTGTTTGTATTTCATTTTTCTTCCTGTTCTACCTGACTACTTGACCCCCTCTTATGAGTGGAATGGTTTGTTTCCATATTTGTTGCTGCTGTTGTTGTTTTGTACCAGATTTGTTATCATAGTGTCTTTATCAGTGTTAAGAATTGACTCTCACAAGCACTTGTTACAGCACTATTATCCTTTTCTCCTTGATTTCTGTGCCATTCAGTTAGATTTCTAGTTAGTTTTAAATCATTTCTGAGTACTTTCACCTTTTTTATATCTAGGCAAAGGATATATAAATAAATAAATAACAACACAATTTTGTTATTTATTTATCTAAATCTACTTATATTAATTTTTTTAAAATTAAAATTATCTATTACCCTGCTCAAGTACTGTCCAGAGGAATGAATATCTCAGATGGTATTTAAACAATATCCCCTCCATATTCAATAAATTGGGTGTTGTTTACCTGAGTGCCACTTTTCCTTGTAGGCAAGACAGGTCAGGATGTGTGGTACTCTTCCTAATCTGTTTAGGACTGAGTCTGTGCAAAAGGTGATGAAAGGTGAAGGTGAAGTCCAGGTAGCAGTCCTGCAGAGCTCTTCCACCGACGCCTGTGTAGCTCATGCCACTGTCATAGCTGCACTACGAGTGGAATGGGCCGTAATGCCCCTGGGAACTGGCAGGGACCTGCTGGAATAGGCTTGAGCTATGCATGCCTTGATCCATCTACTCATAGTAGATGGAGAAACCTTACCCCCCAACGAGGAAGGTTGGAATGAACAAAACAGAGACTCTGTCCTGCGGAAAACAGCAGTACGTTTAATGTAAATTTGTAAAGCTCTGCACACATCCAGTGTGCCAAGTCTTTTCCAACTCATGGACAGGATAAGGACAGAAATCCTGAAGCACCAGCTCCTGAGCCCTGTAGAAAGAGGTGTCGACCTTTGGAACGAAGGCCGAGTCCAACCTTAAAACCAACTGATGAGGATGGAAAATGCAGAGGTCAGGGTGAACCGAAAGAGCCACCAACTCCGAAACTCTCCTCGCCAAGATGACTGCCACTAGGAAGCCCCTTTCAGAGTAAGGAGATGAAGACTGGATTGTCAAAGCAGCTGAAAACGAGGTTTTGTGAGGGACTGCAGAACCTTGGTCAGATCCCAAGTGGCGTACCTATGTACCATAGGAGGGCAAAGGTTGGTTGCTCCTCTGAGGAACCCATGCACCATAGGGTGCTGAGCCAATGATTCCAATGTCCCACAAGACAAGACGGACGAGATGGCTGAAACTTGCCTGTGGAGAGTGTTGGGGGAAAAGACCCTTGCCAAGGCCAGCTTGTAAAAATTCCAAGACTGCAGCCACTGAAGCTTGTAGAGATGAGATGTTGGACTTAACACACCAAGTTGAGAAGGATTGCCAAGTAGCTTCATAAATGCAAATTGTAGAAGGGCGCCTGGAGGCCTGAATGGTTTGGATAACCTTGTTGGAAAGTTGGGTGTTTTTTAAGATGCCCCACTCAATTGCCAAACTGCCAGTTGTAGCCACTGGGGCTCCGGATGAGACAGGGACCCCTGGAGAAGAGAGACATCCTCCTCAGGAATCCGCTAAGGGGGGAAATCACTGAAAAGCCCATCAAATCAGCAAACCAATGCCGGCGAGGCCAAACGGGGGCCACCAATATGTTTTGGCCCCCTCCAACAAGAGCTTTCAAATCACTGCTGGGATCAGTGGCAAAGGTGGAAAGGTGTAGAGCAATCCAGAAGGCCAGCTGCAACGTAAGGCGTTAGTGCCTTCAGCTCCTTGGGAGAAATATCTAGTATAATACCTGGGCAGATGTGCATTAAGGGATGAGGCAAATAAATCCACTACTGGCAATCCAAACCTCAGGGAGATTTGCTGAAATAGGGAAGGATCCAATTGCCATTCGGTATGGTCAATGGTTGTCCTGCTGAGCAAATCTGCCTGTATATTATCAGAACCAGAAATATTCTCGGCTCTAATGGACAGAAGATGTCATTCCGCCCACCTGACCAGGGACTCCGCCTCTGTCATAAGAGAAAGGGACCTGGTACCTCCTTGTCAATTAATATGGGCTTTAGTGGCCACATTGTCAGTCATAACCAGAAGATTAGATCCAGACACCTGGGAGAGAAACTTTCTCAGGGCCAAACGAACAGCTCTAAGCTCTAACCAATTGATGCTATGAGCCTGTCCCTGTTGTGACCACAACTCTTGAGCCCAGAGGGAACCTAAATGGGCACCCCAACCAGACAAGGAATATCAGTAGTAAGGACCAGGCAGGATTCAAGCTTGAAAGACTTCCCTTTGGACATGGCCCTGGACAGCCACCAGTAGAAGGAAAGTAAAATTTGTTTAGACAACTTTACCTTCCTGGGTGAATGGCTGGACCCCGCTCTCTGGAAAGGAAGCAAAAACCACTGTAAGGATCTGGCATGAAGCCTGCCCCAGGGAACAATGCCAATACAGGATATCATTTTACCCAAAAGCTGAGAAAGAAGTTCTAAAGGGACAGAACTCTTGCCCAGAATGCCCCTAATCATCCCCTGTAGGCTGACCATTCTCTCCTTGGAGAGAAACACCTGACACACCCTACTCCCAACTGAAGGAGGAGAGTAGTAGGAGAGAAATGGCTCTTTTTCTTATTAATGGAAAATCCCAGGTCCTGCAGAACTGAACTTGTGACTTGCAGATCCTGCTGCGCCCTCTGACAAGAAGAAGACACGATTAAAATGTCATCTAAATAACATTGTAAACAGACAGGAAAGGTACGAAGGTGCCCTGCTAAGGGGGCCAAAATCTTGGTAAAAACCCTAGGGGCAGAAGACCACCCAAAGGGGAGAGCCCTGTATTGGAAATGATGCCCCTGATAACAAAACCTAAGAAACCTCCTGTGGGAGGAACAAATAGGGACATGTAAATAGGCTTCCATCAAGTTTATTGATAGGGGTAAGTCCCCCTGCCAAACGCTCTCCAAGATGAAAGAGTGTGCATTTTAAAACACCTGTACACAACAAATTTACTGAGCTGTTTCAGATCGAGAACTGTCCTCCCCTCCCCGAGGCCTTGGGAGTAACGAAAATTCTGGAGTAGAATCCCATCCCCTGTTGGTAGAGGGGAACTTCCTGAATGGCTTTGAGGTCCAGCAAATACTGGATGGCCGACTCCATCAGACTCCGCCTCCCAGCATCTCTAGATACTGGGCAGCAGATAAAGAACCTGGGAGGAGTGAAGTAGAATTCTAATAAAAGACCCGACCAAAGGGTGGACAGAACCCAGGCGTCTGAAGTAATACCCTCCCATTGGTCAGCAAACCATGCTAAATGACCACTAAATGACCACTGTGCACTAGCGCTGGCAACGGTATGGGTGACTTCCTCCTCCTCGAAAGGGCCATTTAGAAGAAAACTGCTGCCTGCTCTTGCCTGAGAGGTCAGGAGGAGGTTCTGGGTGTTGATAAGCAGGTTTCGACAGCTGGTGGAAACTGGAAGTTGACTCTCCTCTGAACTGACGGTGTTTGAAATAGGGAGCAACTCGATGTTCCACTCTCTTTAAAAGCGAAGGAAGAATTTTTCTTTTGTCCTTGGTCTCAATCAAAAGGGGCTCAAGGACTTCACCAAAGAGCTTCTCCTTGGACCCGAGCAGACGCCAACTTCCATTTACATCTGCCATCAGCTTGCCAGTTGCGCAGCCAGCACATGCACCTGGCCACCACCGAGGAAGCAATGGCTTTCATGGCAAATCTGGCCCTATGCAGAGTGGCATCTGCCATAAATTCTGTAGCCGCCATAATCTTGTGGATGTCCTGGTGGGCACGGACATCTGATAAGGGGATTCTCTGCCACAGCTGTTTCAGCCACTTGAGCGAAGTTCTCATAAAGAATGAAGCCGCTATAGAAGCCTTGACAGACCACAGCCAGATGGGATCGCTGTAGTGACTGTTCCACTTGCTTTTTCTCTGCTTTAAGGACTTCCTCCGGGTCCGAAGGAGCAGACGAGGAGGAGGCCAAAGCTGCCACTGGAGCATCAACAGTGGGGACGTGAAGAGTCTTGGTAAGTTCAGGCCTCACGTTGAAGAACCTGCGATCAGAGGCCAGTGGATTGGCCCTGTGGCAAGTGCTTCAAGCTGTTTCTTGATTCAGGAACAGCTTTGGAGATGGAACCACTTCCTTCCTGACTTCGGGCTCATCAAACAGAACATCTGACTCGTCAGGAGGAAGTGTGGTCACTGCCTCATCATCTGCGTTTTTAAAATTTGCAGTGTTCTAGCCTTGAACAGTGTGGGGCTAAACAAAGAGTGTTTAAAACAACCTGTAAACACAGGAACCTCCTGCGATGGGCCTTCATCCACTGACATATTGGATTCTGGCCGATCAGGTTCACCCACCAACAACTGGGCCACTGAGGCAGCAGGAGCGAAGTCTTCAGACAGCCCAGAAACTGGGATCCTGGATAAAGGAGTCTCGTTCTGATAAGAGAGCTTCACAAACTTGGGATCTTCTCTCTGACAAATCAGAGGCAGCAGACAAATGTCAGGTCATTCTCTGCAAGCCTTCTGAGATGCCCTTCCTGATTGCCTTGTCTATCAGGATTTGTAGATTGATTGGGACATCCGAATCAGAAGGGTCATTAGGCCTGGCTGCAGAGGCAGTAGAAGAAAAGGGGGGTTCCACCCCATCTACTGTGCCCACGCTCCTGCCAAGGTGCCACGTCTCCATGAAGATCCTCTGCTTGACAGTCACCTTCAGAAGGAATGGGAGATGCGCCTCTCTGGGACCCACCAGGGAACCACATTTGAAAACTGGGTCTGTTAGAGGGGCCAGGCTCCTCCAAATCCACTTCACTGAAAGCAGCAGGAGAAGAGGGACATGCAGACGTTACTCAAGAAGAGGCCTGATGCACCTTGGCTATTTTCTTCTCGACTGCCTGATGGAACCTGGAAGGATCCTTCTTCTCCGCCCTTGAGGCCTTTTTCACGGACTGCTTCTCTTTGGTAGAAGCAGCAGGAGCCACCTTTTGAGGCTTGGCCACTTTAGAAGCTTTGGTTTCCTTGGGGCTTCAGCCATCTTGGAGCAGCAAGGCCAAATGCGGACTGAAAGTCCTGTGTCAGGAGGAGAGCACATGAAGGGATTTAAGAAACCATCTTCAGGGGAAATCTCTATTCCCACACCACCACCACTTTCTTCTGCCCAAAAGCACTTCAGTAGAAAGATTTTTCTTCCTACTGGGACTCAAACCCTCCTGGGCCTGTTAGGGCAATATAGATAGACCAGACCCTGCTGGGAGCCCAAGGGTCCTGGTCTACTTCGGGATAGGGAAACCAATCCCCCACCGGGAAAATTGAAAATTATAGTGCCTACCATTTGATGTCGTCCATAGCTCCAGAGGCAACTGGTGGTGACCAAAGGAGCAGAAGTGGTGGAAAGAAGAAGTCTCTTCAAAATGGCCACCTGAATCTTCAAAATGGCTGACTGTGTCTTCAAAATGGTCACCAGCCACGAGGAGTCTTCAAAATGGCCACCAGGTTCATACGAGGCTTCTTTCTTCTTCCAGGGAGGCACTGATCCTTCCCTGGAGCTTCGTTGCTCTGCAGATGGCAGAGAATGGAGGAAAAAAAGGCAGCCCAAGATCAATGAGCTGCCTGCTTCACCGCGGGGTGAGAATCAACCCCGCGGCTCTGTAGGGAGCGTAGCCGACGCCCCTGCTCTCTGAAAATGGCTGTCCAGCCAAGAAACAGCTTCCTCTTTGCTGTGGAGCTCCTAAAACGATCCCACGGCTCTGCAGAGATGGCAGAAGCCTCTGGCTGATCGATCCTGCGATCTTCAGCCCTGAGGGCTTAAAACAGCCTCCACGGCCCTTGCGCTCAGCTGTTTGGCGGTCTCCCAATACTCAGCTGTGAAGTGGAGTGCCAATTTCAAACCAAGAAAGCAAACTGAGGCTTTTTTTCTTTTAAATAGAAACTTTTCCTTTGCAAGGTTGCCTTTGGGCAAAAAGCTGCAAAGGCAGGAGAGGCAATAACACACGTCCTATGCTGCTAAGGACTGAGTAGAAACTGGGGAGGAGTCACCCAGAGTGGACAGAGCTAGGTTAATAAGCCTTTTGCACAGACTCAGTCCTAAGCAGATAAGGAAGAGTACCACCCATCCTGACCTGTCGCAGCCTTACAAGGGAAAAGTTATGTTGCAATAATTATTTTGAAATGTCTTAAAAATGTAGGAAAGAGATGACAACTCACTTTTGCTATATGCAAAAGATTCCAAAATTCAACCCACAGATTCTCTACTTAACAAAAATAAAATATCTACCTCGTTACTATGAAATATTTTCAATACATATTCTGTTGTGATTTTACATGGGTTACTAAGATGAAACACTGATTTTGCAATTCTTTTCACCTATGGAAATGAAATTTCCTTCTACCTAATAAAGCTTCTGGCCACCAGAGGAAAACTGTGAAATGACCAGCAAATCACAATAATACAAACACTGGAGCATTCCTGTTTACATTGGGTTAAGTCTACCTTAAAACAGCAACCCCAAACTTCCAATTTCTTCAGAAATCAATGATAACTTATATAAATTTTCTGGATTCTGACAATTTGATTATTCTAATCCAAGCTGCACTGCAGTTTGTATTTAATAATGGTCCCTTCCTTAAAATCCTAATAGTTCAAAAATCTGGCTACAAAACAACTTAATATTGATCATCCCAAACATTAATAGCACAATAATATTAGTGGTTTTCAATAACTAAAATTTCAGCATAAAAGAAGTATAAAGAGACTGTACATGCTACAATTCTGGCATTTAAAATGTTGTCTAATATATCAGATACAAAACTGATGGTTAAAAATAGCATTCAACTTTGTTGGCCCTCAGCATGGAGTCAGGTTTTATTAGGAAACAAGTAAATGGAACAAAAAAATCAATAACCCTGATCTTATTGAAATAATTACAGAACCTTTAATATCCCACTAGGCATGCAAAGAAGAAAAAATAGAACAGCGCATGGAAAGAACAGAGTAATGAAAACAGACAGAAGTAGGCCATTCTTTCTACCTATCACTTTGTGCATAAAACCACTGCGAGAAGAGTAGAAATTTAAATGATTGCTTGGCTAAAACAATATTTAAGTAATGCTATTTTGCACAGAGTATGAAGAACAATATAATATGGGAAAGATTACAAACCTTAAAATATTATTATCCTTATAAAATATAAAGATTTTAATCATATAAAATAAAATTCAAGGCAGGAAAATGATTCAGAGCTATATACACATAGCAAACTCATTGAATTTTAAGATTTCCCCCACTCTTTCTCCAGATCCAAACAGGTCACACTATGTATATTTTTGGAGACTAGAAGGATACCAAGGAGCAACGGAAGGATTATATACCAGTACATCTCATATCTCTATTGAATCCAATTCATCATATATGCATTATTGGATTTTTAAAAATACTAAATGTCATGACACAAAATTCATAAATTGAATTAGGAAAAGAAGAAACAAGAGGCTCTGCTTGTTCCTGCTTACTGTTTACACTTGTCTGCCTCTCCCAATAAAAACCATAAATACCAATTTATGAAGTAATGGAATCCTCTTCCCACTTTTTATCTAAACAGTAAAGGATAACTTTTCTAAGCTATGTTAGTATTTGCAGTTTTAAAAAGTTTTCCATCAGTTGGGTCCCTTATCAGGGGAAAGTGAGAATGGAAGATACAACATAAAAAATACATACTATTTTAAAGGCTTCAGGATGTTGTTTTTAAATAAATATGAATGTTGCACATTATCCAAACCACAGTGATATTATAAAAAAAAACCTCTTATACTTTACATGTAACTGAAAAAACTTAAATATAACTATCGGAGTTTTAATACAAGTATGGGACACTTTTAGATTTTAGATCAGAACCCACCTGATTGCAAAAATAATCTGGAGTGTATCCTGGAACTCCAGCTAACCTGTATTTATCAAAAACACCTTAAAAGAAAGTATAAAGCAATGTGGTTATTTTGTGATTACCAATACTTTGATTTAGAATTGAATGTCACAATAAGATGTGCTCAAAATTTGGTTACTTTAACCTATTTTTAAGTATTTAAATTCTCCTATTGTGTCTTTTAAGATACACATCACTACGCTTCATGTAAAAAAAAGTGTACCCTTAGTGTTGTAATGAATCTAAAAGTACATCTAACTTATAAAAACATATCTTCCAAATTGAAACGGTGAATGAATCTAGCTTAGGAAAAAAGAATATGTTTAGTCACATACATAGATATCTCAAAAGTGTGCAGTTAATAGTGAAATAGGAAAGTCTACAAGCTTAAATGTTTTTTCTATGACAAATGCATTAATCCTTCAAGATATAAGCACTTGTAGATTCTGCCTCTAACCAGCATCTCTGCAGTAACCTCTATCTGAAATACATTCATTTTAGTTTTCTGTTAATCCCAGAATTTTATAGTTCTTATTTAACTGGACATATTCTCAACAACAGAGAAAATTAACCTTACCTTTTGTACTACTGAAATCCAAGTAAGCATCTTCCATAGCACTAAATCCTTAATCTAAAGATTAAAAGTAATATTCTGGCAGTTTCAAAGATGCCTCGATAAAAGACCAGCCAAAGAGCTTCAACACTTTTATTGATAACTCACAATAATATAACTTATAACATGAACATCCAACAAGACAGGCAAACTAATTTGATGTCTGCTTTATTTTGAGTTGTGGAGTTTTTAATGATGTGAAATGCTTTTATCACACAATGAATGAAAATCTATGAAATGCCACTAATGGAGAATAGCATATTTTCTAGACAATGAGATCTCTTTTATCGCGAGAGGTATGACAGAAGAACCAATTATCTAGAGACATAGCAGATTTCCTTTCCCAGAATGTGTTTATGTGGAGGCTATGTAGCCATCTGTTGGGGTTGCTTTAATTTGGATTTTTGCTCTGAGCAGCCAGTTGGATTCAGTGGCTGAAATGACCTCTTTCCAATTCTATAGTTCCACAGATGCAACTGAATATTTTTAAATATATCAACATGGCCCATTTAAACAAAAAATATTTAAAGTGTATTATAACAGTTTACTTATTTGCAACATATGCAGAATTTATGAGATGCTGGGCAACATATAACAAAGCAAAAATATTTTTTAAAAAATATGACACTGAATCAAAACAGAATTTACTCAGTAATGAATGTCAAAACCAAAGTGAATAAGTATGCTTCCACTCCTTGCAAATTGCAAATGTAGGGAAAGCACGTTTCAAAATTTGGAGGCCACTGTAGAGAAGGCTTGAAAGCTGGCTCATGTTTTTCCCAGGGAAGATGCTACATGTAAAGTTTTTATCAAGATAAATTATATTACAATGTACAATATATCACATTCTTCCTCTTCTGTTTTACAAAGACAAGAAACAGCAGAAATGTTTCAAAATCAAACTTTCATTTACAGAGAAAATTGTTTCTGAAACTATCAGATAATTTGTACAACAATGCAAACATGAAACCAACCAGTCATTCTACAAGCTCACTTATTCACTGTCACTGATTATAGTAAAAGGGAATCAGAGATGGGGAAAATTAGTCAGTTGATATACATGCTTTAGGTATTACAGATTCATTCTGAAGAAACTCTCACCAAGTGTCTATATAGCTATAGCAATATGAATCAGATTTTTCACTTGTAAAATTCCCGTGTAGAAAAGTGATAGGTAATCTGTTGATTCACAAACTGTAGTTTACAGTCTTTTACACCTTTACCATTTGTCTGGACAAAGCCTGCCTTCTGTCAAAGGCCTTCCCTTCCTGCATTTAGTGACTGAAACCTGTTTTCCCGAAGCACACAAATATTAAGGAACAAAATAAAAAGTAGATAGATCCAGGATGTAGCTACAAGCAAGCAGGCTGTGCTAAGTAGAACTATGATTTCAGACCAGCAAGCCTTAAAGTAACATTAATTCACTAGGAAATACATAAAAAAAACAGTATTTCATCAGCTATAGATGAAATCACTCCTGGTCTCTTTATATTGAAAAAATTCTATTGAAGAATATTCCAGAACAATATAAAGATTATTATTGTGGAATGAAATATTTATGTGATAAATAAATGTTTAATTTGGATTGTATTTTAGGTACAAACGTTAGCTTTAAAAGGAGGTTTAAAAGGAAGACAATAAGAAAACATATACAAATGCAGGTAGAATCATTTTAGTCTCTAGAAATATGAACTGTTAAAAAGGGAATGGTTTTTAATTAGCAATATAAACATTTTCTGAATGTTTATTTCATAAAGTGGGAGACTACCAATTTACAGAAATTTTGAGAATCTTACCTAAGTAAATAATTATAACCGCTAAATATCAAAGATAAATTTAGAATAACTTAGTGGGATTCATACTGAATAGAAAGACAAACTATATTATGTAAGACCTTATCTAATCG